>NW_026647779.1:0-83141 GCF_950295315.1 Erinaceus europaeus
GGAAGCGGTTAGCACTGGGCTCGGAAGAATGAAACCCCGAAAGTACTGAATATGAAAAGGCCATTCTGCAAACTAAACATAAATTGATTCTGCTTCCAGGCATTTCTTCATTAGCTATAGCTATCATTAAGCTCTCCACTGGTGTCATGATAATATCTACAGTTTTCGGACCCTTCACCAGCATAATCATTATATAGTTTACGCTCTAAAATATCTGATGCATGAAGCACACGTCTTACCAAGGTGATAGCAGCAAGTGTCCCTAAGTTTCACACTTGCATAAGGACTGCAGGGTCGTCCAGACTCGTTTTTCGCAAGTCCACACGAACCCCCTAGTAGCCGAATGCAGACTACGGACACCGCCGGCTCTGAACCCTTAATTCTAAGCCCCGCCTCCTCTATCTGCGTTGGTTGGCGGGCCTGCCATTTCCGGCCCCTGGAACCCAGCTGCAGAGGACTTCCGGTGTCATGGCCGCTTGAGTCCTGTCTGCGCTGCGGCTGCGGGCCGGTCCCTGCAAAGCCGCAGGTCCTGCAGGCGGGGATGTGACCGCGGGCCGCGCCGCCTTCCCGGGCGTCTCGTCAGCCGGGCGTCGGTGCCCTCGGCCCGCACGGATGGCGGGGTCGGCCTGCGCGTGGGGCGCAGAGCCGCCGCGCTTCCTGGAAGCCTTTGGGCGGCTGTGGCAGGTTCAGAGCCGCCTGGGCAGCGGCTCCTCGGCTTCGGTGTACCGGGTGCGCTGCTGCGGCACCCCCGGCTCGCCCCCCGGCGCCCTCAAGCAGTTCCTGCCGCCGGGCACCACAGGGGCCGCCGCGTCGGCCGCCGAGTATGGTTTCCGCAAAGAACGAGCGGCGCTGGAGCAGCTGCAGGGTCACCGGAACATCGGTAACACCGCCTTCCCCGACCCCTTCCAACCACCCCCATCCACTCCCTCTCTGTCCCGGCCCGCAGCACCCGGGGTTGGGGTCCGCCTTGCCCACCGCCTGACGGTAGAGGCGCAGCGGCTTGCCTGGCCTCTGCTCTGGGATGAGAGCGCTGCTCCCGTTAGCACCAGCTATTTCCTGGGCTGTCGTACACCTTGTAAGGAAAATGTTGCCTCTTTCCATACCAGTGGGGGGTGGGGTGGTGGAACTATTTCTAGGATTTGTGGCATCCACGCTAGTTACATAGAGATGCTAGATGATGACATGTTTGTTGTGGTTTGGGGAGAAGTGATTCAGGAGTACGACGCAGTCCTTATAGAAGTGTGAACATTAGGGACACTTGGCACTCTTAACCTGGTGATAAGCTAACTTCGTGTTTCTGGTATTCAGAACATAAGTTGTGTGGTGATTGTACTGGTGAAGGGTCTGTGGGAACAGTGCACATTTGTACACCAATGGAAGGCTTAATTACAGCTCTAGCTAATGAAACTCCTGGTCAGTTTGTACTTTCTTTGAAGGATGAGCTTTTTGTCTTATGATTATACAATTGCTTAACGTTAGTGTGGCCTTTTAATTTTTTTAAGTTTGCTAAATAGTATATAAATAACTCGTATTTAAGAGATGTTTCTTGTTTTTTAAAAATATTTATTCCCTTTTGTTGCCTTTGTTTTATTGTTGTAGTTATTGTTGTTGTTGTCGTTGTTAGGTAGGACGGAGAGAAATGGAGAGAAAAGAGGAAGACAGAGAGGGGAGAGAAAGATAAGACACCTGCAGGCCTGCTTCACCGCTTGTGAAGTGACTCCCCTGCAGGTGGGGAGCCAGGGGCTCAAACTGGGATCCTTATGCCGGTCCTTGCGCTTTGTACCACTTGTGCTTAACCCGCTGCTCTACTGCCTGACTCCCTGTTTCTTGTTTTTTAAGCCGAAGGACCTGTTGAAATTTTGCAAGATTAGGTTAAACCGTCATAGTGAGGATCTGAGAAGGTAGAGTAATGGTTATGCAAAAAAGACTTCCATGCCTGAGAAACCAAAGGTCCCTGATTCAATTCCCTGCACCTTCATAAACCAGAGCTGAGTAGTGCTTTGGGGGGAAAAAAAAATCATTGTGAAACTCTTACTCTCTATGTTTTTGGCTGTAGAGTACTGTTTTTGTTACAAGAACGAATCTCCCATTTTGTCTTTGCACATGATGACAAATTGTCTTAAGAGTACTTAATATTTTGGGGGCTGGGTGGTGGTGCACTGAGTTGAGTGCACACTTTACTGTGTGAAAGGGTCTGGCTTCAAGCCTCCACTTCCTACTGAAGAGGGGACGCATCACAAGCAATTAAGTAGTGATGCAAGTCTTTCTTTCTCTTTCTCTGCCCTCCCCCTCTCAGTCTTTTTCTGTCCTATGAAAGAAAGGGAGGAATTAAAAAATGGCCTCTAGGAGCAATGGATTCATCCTGCAGGCATCAAGCTCATGGCAGTTTTTTTAAAAAAGTATTTAATATTTGGGTTTTAACTTTTGGTCTTTTTTTGGTTGGGACCCTCAACACATATTCAACACTGAGCACTTGGTTAAGCAGTATTCTTTTTTGTAACATATTTAATATCTTTGAGTAGTAATCATTGTGAGAATTGTTTCATTTTATTAAAACAACCCAGCTGCTCATAAACTCTTATGAGAAAAGTAAATTACAATGTAATCTTGTGTCCACATCAGAGTCAGCCTTAAATTGTACTGCAGAATTGTCTCCTGTGGTAGTAACTTCTCTGCTTCTGATTTCTGCCTTAGTGACTTTGTATGGAGTCTTTACAATCCACTTATCTCCCAACGTGCCATCACGCTGTCTTTTGCTTGAACTCCTGGATGTCAGTGTGTCGGAATTGCTCCTGTATTCCAGTCACCAGGGCTGTTCCATGTGGATGATACAGCATTGTGCCAGAGATGTTCTGGAGGCCCTTGCTTTCCTTCATCATGAGGGCTATGTCCATGCAGACCTCAAGCCACGGAACATACTGTGGAGTGCTGAGAATGAATGTTTTAAACTCATTGACTTTGGACTTAGCTTCAAAGAAGGCAATCAGGTAAGGAATCCCCCTGCCATGGTATAAGACAAATATTTTAATTTTATTCAGCTAGGGCTTCATGCATGCATGATCTCACTTCACTGTACTAGGCTGAATTTTCATTTAGAGAGAGAAAGAGACAGAATATGAGATACCTACACCCTGGAGCTTCCTCCAGTGCTGTAACACCTCAATGTGATCTTGAGAGTTGAGCTTATGACAAGGCACATCCCCTGCATGATGAACCTTCTCTCTGGCCCTAAGCCACACATTTGTAAATAGTGGATGCTTTAGGTAGAGACTTCGGGGTTTCTAAAATACTGAAATGTTTGGGGATAAGGTGAATAAAAGAAATCACTGCCTCTATACTTTGACCAGGGGGTTATGTAGGGGAAGCTGTGGAATTCAGAGAGACTCTGGACTTGATAATAGCAGTTTACTTAAATAGGATGCTTTTTGACCCTTTGAATATTGGATTAGTTGTTAAATAACTGCTAATGGTCCCGTCAGTATTGGGACTCTTTAACTCCTCCTGGTGGATCACCTGACAGTTCTAGCAACTCCTGGCCTATCAGCTCTCTGCAGAGCATCCTTACTTATCAGCAGTGCCCAGCAACTATTGAAACTAGTAGCTACCTGGAAAATGTCCAGCTTGCCTATAAGAACTTTGGTTCATGAACCAAAGGGTAATGATGGTGCCAAGGACAAGACAGTCTTGGTGTTTAGATTGATGATGGCTGAGCACACATATAGAGAAATCAGTACATTGTGGGAAAGCATGGGGAGTAGCATTTTTATTAGATGTAATTTTGCTTTTCTTCTTTAGGATGTGAAGTATATCCAGACAGACGGGTATCGGGCTCCAGAAGCAGAACTACAGAATTGCTTGGCCCAGGCTGGCCTGCAGAGTGACACAGAATGTACCTCAGCTGTTGATCTGTGGAGCCTAGGAATCATTTTACTGGAAATGTTCTCAGGAATGAAACTGAAACATACAGTTCGATCTCAGGAATGGAAGGTAAACTGCACTGGTGTTCTGCTTATTCTAAATGAAGAGCACTCAATTTAAAGCACTCTAATTATGTCTTCTGTAATTCTTTGTTGTTATTTATCTTAAAAAGGGGGTTAGTGGGGGGTGCTGCATGTAAAAAAAAAGGATTCACAGCGGGGAGCTGGGAACAGGTTTAAACAATACAAGGTTTATTCAGGTGAAACAGGTAAAAGGCAAAATAAACACTTACCATCCTGGGTTAAGAGTATGCTAGGTCCATAAAGTCTGAGTATAGTTATCAAAAATTTAGTCTCATAAGATAAAAAGTTATCAGCTCTGGTAAAGGTTGCTCTTGGCTGTAGAGGGGTCTAAATGTTTACCAGCTAGCAGAGTCACACGTGGTCAGTTCCCAGGAGAAGCCATGGCAGATACCTGGCACATCTCCGCTGAGATGCTTCTGACCAGGAGAAGAAGCAGCAGTCAAAGAGAGCAACCTGTTCAAAGTCCTGTGCTTTTATACATTCTCTTCTTTGTGTGACAAAGGCTGATGTCATTCGTATGCTAATAGTCCCAAACTCCTGTTGGGGTCACTACAATTCTCTTTTTAAATGTTTATTTGTTTTTTACCAGAGCACTGCTCAGTTCTGGCTTATGGTGGTGCAAGGAACTGAACCTGGGACTTCAGAGCCTCGGGCATGAGAATCTTTTTGCATAATCATTATGCTATCTTCCCCACCTTGTAATCCCCTTCGTTCTGCTTTTCTGATACCTGAAATGCCTCTACTCAATTCCATAGTTAGAACTGTATTTTTTATATAGAGCCTGGCTTGTAGTAATGTTTGAATGAATGCATTTTCCCAAAGAAGTAAAAGTACTTTCTTTTTCTTGGTAACTTAAACTGTCTAAAATACTGCTGGGCCAGGTGGTGGTGGACCTGGCTGAATGTACATACTAATATGCACGAGGACCCAGGTTTAACTCCCAGTCCCCACCTGTAGGGGGGGAGGCTTTACTGGCAGTGATGCAGGTGTCTCTGTCTCTCTATCTCTCCCCCGCCCTCTCAATTTCTGTCTCTCCAATAAATAAATAAATAAAATACTGCTAGTATAGGAGTTTTCTATAAGTTTGCTCTATAATAAACTCACATAATACTTTTTAGCTTAATGCACAATGTCACTGAATTTTAACCATTCTATAAATGTTAAAGTGGATTTTGGTTATTATTTTACAAACAAAAAAATGGTAAGCACAGATATGTGAAAACCCTTGGTCCAGATTATACAACTGGATATTCCCCACCTAGGTCTCAAAATCTCTTCCTTCTACTCAACGCTTAATGTTTTGTTTAGTCCTGCATTGCTTCATTATCATTTGTATTTCATATGTGAACTGTCCCTATTAAAGTGAATATTGCTCGTGACATTGTTTCTGTGCGAGTATGGGTTCTCCCATGAGTTTCAAAACTCTTGACATAGGAATGAATTTTGTGTATGGCCCTAAGTTAGGAACCAACTATATTATATTTTCAGAGGCATTGTAGGACGTCAATATTGTTTCATTAGGTTATTGTCCTTTAGGTTAGAGGTTCAGTAAATAATTATTCTTTGCTTTTGTTTGTTTGTTTTTAGATAGGGGCAGAGAGGTGGAGAGAGAGTGAACGAGACCACAGCATAGACTTCAATGCTGTGGGAGCCAGGCTCAAACCTAGGTTGCACATATGCCAAGGTAGCACACTACTAAGTGAGCTGTTTTGCTGGCCCAGTGATATAGTACTTATACATTATTACAGGTTTAATATTGAAATAACAAACTTTTTAAAAAGCATTTCATGCATAGTGAGTGTATGGCTGTTACACCATGCTGGGTTGTCTTCTTAAAACCAAATCATCAATCGCTGGTGTAATACTTGCTAGAAGGAATACCTTTTTTAAAAAGCATTTTTTAATATTTATTGGATAGAGATAGCCAGAAATCAAGAGGGAAGGGAGTGATAGAAAAGGAGAGAGACAGATCCCTGAACCCCTGCTTCACCACTTCCAAAGCTTTGCTTCTGCTGGTGGGGGTTCTAGGGGCTTGAACCTGGGTCCTTGTGCATTGTAACGTGTGCTCAACTAGGTGCACCACCAGCCGGCCCCTGGGAGGAATACTTTAATAGCTTTGTAGGTACACTTAGTACTCAAATTTGACACACACACATACATACACACTCCACACACACACAAAGAAACCCAAAAAATGCATGCAAGTAAGACCACTATCATGCTTTTTTTTGATTTTTATTTATTTTCCCTTTTGTTGCCCTTGTTGTTTTATTGTTGTTGTAGTTGTTGATGTTGTCAATGTTGGATAGGACAGAGAGGAATGGAGAGAGGAAGGGAAGACAGAGAGGGGGAGAGACACCTGCAGACCTGCTTCACCGCCTGTGAAGTGACTCTCCTGCAGGTGGAGAGCCAGAGCTTGAACCGGGATCCTTACGCAGGTCCTTGCACTTTGTACCGCCTATGCTTAACCTGCTGCGCTACCGCCCGACCCCCTATGCTTTATTTAATTAGAGAGACTCAGAGCTTCACTCTGCTGCATGTAATGCCTGAGATCAAACTCAGGATCTCATGCTTGAGAGTCCAATACTATATCCATGATGCCACCTCCTAGGCTATATCATTGTCCCTCTAGACAGTCAAGAGGCAGTATTCTTTCTTTAGTGCTATCAAAAAAATACATACATGTCAAATACTTGCATTAACTTTGAACCTTTTGAACGACATCTCCTTGAGCCAGTCAGAACTAGGTCATAGTGATAGCTTCTGCCTGAAGTTTGGAAGCATGATGTATACTAGCTGAATCTCCAATGTTCCCCTTTAGATAAAAACATCATTATTTTAAATTTTATACTTGTAATGGAGGTAGAATTGCCAAGTATGAGGGTGGGTGAAGTCAAACTAGTAGCGCTCATGATTTGCCTTCATCAAGATACTTAGCTTTACTAAGGCATGGTTCACATTCTGTAAAATGAGAGTAATAGCAGGTCTCAATAATATTGAAGGGGCTGGGTGGTGGTACACCTGGTTGAATGCACATGTTACAGTGCACAAGGACCCAGGTTCGAGCCCCTGGTCCCCACCTGTAGGGAGAAAACTTTAAGAGTGGCGAAACAATGTTGGGTGTCTCTCTGTCTGTCTTCTCTGTCACCCCTTTCCCTTTCACTTTCTGGCTGTCTCTAACCAATAAATAAAGAAAAAAAATTTTTAATTAAAAAAATGAATGTTGAAGTTGAAAAAGGAATTATGCTTATTATAATTATTATTATAGTATATGGCCTGTGGTTGGTTATATGTTCAGTAAGCTTTATTGGCAATAATGACATCATAGTTTTTGTTTGTTTGTTTGTTTGTTTTGCTGTGATCAGGCTTCTCAGTGCTCAGGGAGAAATATTATGTTCCATAAGGATTTAGAGTGTGAGCAAAGTGACAAATGCAATTTTTAAGTACTGTCCTTCTTTCTTCCTTTGCTTTCCTTCCTTCTTTTTCATCTTTTTTTCTTTTCTGAAGATCAATTGAAGATTCATGGCTAAGATTCTGTGACTCATCTGGTTTAAACCATAGTTTTATGTGGTTACTTGGTATTTTATTTATTCATATGGTAATTGTTCATAGGGTACTAGGCACAGTGCTATAAACAGAGAAATATTCCTTTCTAGTCATATTTGTACATATATTTAGAGAGAGGGAGAAAGAGAATGAAAGAGACCACAACCCCAAAACTTTCTTCTTCTTCTTTTTTTTTTTTTTTTTTGCCTTCAGGATTACTGTTGCTGGGACCTGGTGCCTGCATTACTAATCCACTGCTCCTGGAGGCTATTTTCCCTTTTGTTGGCCTTGTTGTTTATCATTGTTATTATTGTTGTTGATAGAACAGAGAGAAATCGAGAGAGGACTGGAAGACAGAGAAGGGGAGAGAGAGAGACACCTGCATATCTGCTTCACCACTTGTGAAGCAACCCCCTTGCAGGTGGAGAGCTGGGGCTTGAACCGGAATCCTTACGTGGGATCATGTGCTTTACGCCATGTGCGCTTAACCCATTGCACTACTGCTTGCCCTCCCCCCAAAAAACCAAACAAACAAACAAACTTTCTTTAATGTGGTGGGACCCAACTGAAACTAGGTGGCACACGTGGCAAAGCAGCATACTATCCAAGTGAGCTATTTCATCAGCCTGCCACTTAGAATTGTGTATGTGATCTCCACTAAGACTCTGAGTTCTCAGAAGAGAGTGTGCTCTTTCATTTTTACCTGCCAATCTGTGTGATCTATGTGCTTTATAGACTAACCAAATGAAGACTTTTCTCCTTCTAGGCAAACAGTTCTGCTATTATTGATCACATATTTGCCAGTAAAGCAGTGGTGAATGCCGCAATTCCAGCCTATCACCTAAGAGACCTTATCAAAAGGTACATTGCATGCACTGTTTAAACTTGCTTTGCATACTTCTGCTGTATCTTTAGTGTTTGTTGTGTTAATTCTCGCTCTCTCACTCTCTGTCTCTAAACCAGATCACTGCTCAGCTCTGGTTTATGGTGGTGCAGGGGATTGAACCTGGGACTTTGGAGCCTCAGGCATGAGAGTCTCTTTTCATGACCATTTACCCCGCCCTTATTAACTCTTAATGAATGGGTTTCTGTTTTGCTTAATCATGTAAAAATGATGGGGGGGGGCTAGGGAGGAGGCAGTGGCTTACCTGGTTAAGTACACATACAATGTGCAAGGACCTGAGTTTGAGCACCCACTCCCCACCTGCAGGGAATGCACTACACAAACAGTGAAGCTGCAGGTGTCTATTTTCTTTCTATTTCCCCTCCTCTTTCAAAAAAAAAATTTTTTTTTTGTCCTATCATATAACAGAAAGAGGGAGAAGGTGGTGCACCTGCTTAAATGCTTACATTACAGTGCAGAGGACCCAGGTTCAAGCCTCCAGTCGCCACCTGCAGGGAGAAAGATTCACAAGTGGTGAAGCAGGGCTACAGGTGTCTCTCTGTCTCTTTCCCTCTCTAGCTCTAGCCTCCCCTCTTAATTTCTCTCTGTCCCTATCCAATAATAAATAAAAATATATAAAGAAAAATAAAATCTTAAAAAAAAGGGGGGGGGAAGATGGTTGCTGGGAGCAGGTGGCTTCATAGTGCCAGCAATGAGCCCCAGTGATAACCCTGGTGACAATAAAAATAAATAAAGGTGATCAGAAATAAAAATCTTACTTTAGGTATTTTTTTTTTTTAGGTAGAGACAGAGAAACACAATAGCACTGAAGTTTTCTTCAGTGCAGTGAGGGCTGGGCTCAAACCTGGGTCTCATACATGTAATGCATCACAGTACCCATGTGAGCTATTTTGCCAGTCCTGCTATAGAAGTCTAGACAGGCTCACTTGAAGTTTTCTTCAGTGCAGTGAGGGCTGGGCTCAAACCTGGGTCTCATACATGTAATGCATCACAGTACCCATGTGAGCTATTTTGCCAGTCCTGCTATAGAAGTCTAGACAGGCTCACTTCCCATAAGTAGAGTATTCTTGCATCCACCTGTTTTGGGTGAAAAAAATAGAGCTTTACCAACTCTTCCAGAGTTCTCTACTTGTACCAAGTTACTAAGGGATCTATTCATAAATAACATTTATATTTTGGGTACAGTTAGTAAATCGTGCCCATACTGTGCTGACCATTTAGGTTATCTCTAAGGACTGCATTTTCAGAAGGTCACACAGTATAGACACCAATTTTGTGTTGCAGCATGCTTCACGATGATCCGAGCAGAAGAATTCCTGCCGAAATGGCTCTGTGCAGCCCGTTCTTCAGCATTCCATTTGGTGAGTTGTGAATAGTCTGATTCATTTCATGATCGCTAGACAATCAAATAATTCATCACAGCTAATTTAGGTTCCCATGCCCCTTTGCCTGCTGCTTATCTGGGGGAGTTTGTATTTAACCCTGTTACGATGGACTTTGCAGCCCCTCATATTGAAGACCTGGTGATGCTTCCCACTCCAGTGCTGAGATTGCTAAATGTGCTGGATGATGACTATCTTGAGAATGAAGAGGAATATGAAGGTCAGAGCTTCCAAAAACACATTTGCATGTGTCTTTTTTAATGAGGCTTGGAGTGGCACGTTGAGTTATAAGGTTCTCAGACCTTGCTAGTTTATACAGTGAGGATAGTGAATGATAGAATCTCAAAAGTATTATTTAATTTCCTGCTGTAGACTGAATGTGTATCTTCAAAATGTGTATGGCAATGCCTCATCTCCATTATAATGATATCAGAGGTGGAGCCTTTAGAAAAGTTGGGGCCAGGCAGTAGAGCAGCGGGTTAAGCGCACATGGTGCGAAGCGCAAGGACTGGTGTAAGGATCCCAGTTCAAGCCCCCCTCCCCCCACCTGTAGGGGGGGTCGCTTCACAAGTGGTGAAGCAGGTCTGCTGGTGTCTGTCTTTCTCTCCCCTTCTTTGTCTTCCCCTCCTCTTTCAATTTCTCTCTGTCCTATCCAACAACAATAATAATAACAACGATAAACAACAAGGGCAACAAAAGAGGAAAATAAATTGAAAAAAAGAAAAGTTAGACTAAGTTAGGAGAGTGGGCTCCTCAAAACAAACTTAATGAATACCATCATAAAAAGAGGGACAGGCTGGTTGAGCGCACATGTTATAAGGTGCAAAGACCCAGGTTCAAGCCTCTGCTACTCACCTGCAGGGGGAAAGCTTTGAGAGTGGTGAAGCAGGTCTGCAGGTGTCTCTCTGTCTCTGTACCTCTGTCTCTCTCCAATAAATAGTAAAGATAATAAATATTTTTTTAAAAAAGGGACAGGAAAGAGTAGAGTGTGTTCTGTTACGGTATGAGACACTAAGTCATCAGTTTTCAGTCAGTCGTGGAAGTTGCTTGGATCCTGATTGTTGGAATGTCAGCCTTCAAAAGTGTGGGAAAGCAGCGTGTTTTTAAGTTACTCAACTGATGGCATTTTATTCTGACAACTCAAGCAACTAAGACAAGTCCTAAAGTCCTTTTGACTCATGTACATTGTATCAGCTTTTACCTTCTAGTTCTGTTACATATATTTAATTCCCTTTTTAAAATTTATTTATTTATTATTATTTAATTTATTTATTTACTGAGAAAGATAGGAGGAGGCAGAGAAAGAAAGAGATGTCACTCTGGTACATGTGCTGCCGGGGATTGAACTCAGGACCTCATGGATGTGAGTCTGATGCTTTATCCACTGCGCCACCTCCCGGACCACTTAATTCCCATTTTTAGCTATGTTTTTCATTCTTTGAAAAGATTTATTTTATTACAGAAGAGAAAAGGAAGTGGAAGAAAGAGAGAAAACTAAAGCATCGCTTTGACACATGTAATGTTAAGAATCAAATATAGGACCTTATGCTTGTAAATACAGCACTACCGTCACTGTGCCACTTCCCTAGCCACTATTCTTTGCTTTTAATGCTTTTTATAATTTACTTCCATTGACTATATGCTTGCCACTGTAGGATTATATCCAGACTTTATTAGACTGACAATTTATACAAGCAAGCAATAAGTTTTGACTGAAGGTAGGTTTGGCAATAAGCTGAGGCAGGTATGAGGGTACTTACCCAATCAGAGTATCTGTGATTGCCTCTCTGTAGAGTTGCTGGTTTATATATGGAATTGATGAGTTAAAAGTTAAGTGGCTGAGGTGAGGTGTAGAGCTGAAAGAAAATGTGTCATGCTCAGAGAGTATTGGGATATTTATTGAAGAGCAGTCGATTAAAGAGCTTGAAAACAGAGACACATGTTTGCAGTCTTTTGAGTATTTGATTTTATCAAAGCAATAGTAACACTGAAATATAAACTACATAAAAGACTACATCCAGAATGGAGTAGTCCCTGGGTTGTGATAGTGTTTGCTAATTACATCAGTGTGATTACTGCTGACGCATTTTGATAACTAGATGTTGTAGAAGATGTGAAAGAGGAGTGTCAGAAATATGGACCAGTGGTGTCTCTGCTTGTTCCAAAGGAGAATCCTGGAAGAGGACAAGTAAGTTAATGCTTCTTTCATTTCAGAATGATTGAGAACTTAGTCAAATTCTGTACAAAATGGTGTAGTACTCTAGAATGCTATATAAAAAATTGTTATTCCCAGGGGTTAATGCAATTCCATTGTTTCTTTTATTTTTAAATATTTATTTATTTATTTATCTATGGGAATGCAATGCTGGAGATCCAACACAGGACTTCATGCTGGAGAGGTCAGTCCCTCATCCACTGCACCACCTCCCAAGTGTTTTTCTAAATCTTGTATGATATGGTTGCAGTTTTAAAAATCTATTAGCTTTTGGATTTTTCTGACCACTTTTTTTTTCTTTCTTAACTTTTATTTAGTTTGCTAGGACAGACAGAAATTGAAAGTGAAGTATGACAGAGAGGGAGAGAAAGACAGAAAGATGCCTAGAGCACTGCTTCACCACTTGCAAAGCTTTCCCTCTGCAAGTGGGGGCTCGGGGGCTTGAGCCCAGGTCCTTGCACATGGTAACATGTGCACATAACCAAGTGTGCCACCACCCAGCCCCAGCTGTTTGACCTTTGAAAGTATTAATTTACCCCAGTCATTGTTCACAGGGACATCAACCAAATCATATACTACTAATAGATCAGAAATATTTTTACCCAATTCTGCCTTAGTTTGAAGTTAGAAAAACATTTAGGGGGTTGGAGAGACAGCATTATAGTTAAGCAAAGACTCTCATGCCTGAGGCTCCAAAGTTCTAGGTTCAGTCCCCAGCAGCAGCATAAGCCTGAGCTGAGCAGTGCTCTGATCTTTTTCTTTATATGTCTCTTTCTCATTGAAAGATTAAATAAAAATATATGTAAAAGGAAGAAAGGGGGAGTCGGGCAGTAGCGCAGTGGGTTAAGCTCACATAGCGCAAAGTGCAAGGACTGGTGGAAGGTTCCTAGTTTGAGCCCCCGGCTCCCCACCTGCAGGGGAGTCGTTTCACAGGTGGTGAAGCAGGTCTGCAGGTGTCTGTCTTTCTCTCCCCCTCTCTCTGTCTCCCCATCTCTCGATTTCTCTCTGTCCTATCCAACAACAATGACATCAACAACAATAATAACTACAACAATTAAAAAAAAACAAGGGGGAGTCGGGCGGTGGCTCAGTGGGTTAAGCGCACGTGGCGCAAAGCGCAGGGACCGGCGTAAGGATCCCGGTTCGAGCCCCGGCTCCCCACCTGCAGGGGAGTCGCTTCACAGGCGGTGAAGCAGGTCTGCAGGTGTCTTTCTCTCCCCTCTCTCTCTGTCTTCCCCTCCTCTCTCCATTTCTCTCTGTCCTATCCAACAACAAAGCAACGTCAACAATGGCAATAATAACCGCAACAAGGCTGCAACAACTAGGGCAACAAAAAGGGGGAAAAATGGCCTCCAGGAGCGGTGGATTCATGGTGCAGGCAACGAGCTCAGCAATAACCCTGGAGAAAAAAAAAAAAAAAAAGGGCAACAAAAGGGAAAATAATAATTTTTAAAAAAGGAAGGAAAAGAAAGAAAGAAAAGAAAAGAAGAAAAGAAAAGAAAAGAAAGAGGTGAGCCATTTAGGGGTGGGGGGTCGGGAGTAGATAGCTTAATGATTATGCAAACAGACTCATGCCTGAGGCTCCAAAGTCCCAGATTGAATCCCCTGCACCACCATAAGCCAGAGCTGAGTAGTGCTGTGGTGAAAGAAAAAGAAAAAAGAAAAAAATAAAGAAAAAAAAATTAGGTTAGATCCTGGTTGTAATGGGATGAGCAAGGACAATTTAAAAATGGAACATATACTATGCAGAGAATCCTGCCATGGGAATTCTAATTTCTGCATCACTGGTAATATATATTTTTTTCTAGATTTAAGCTAGAACTGTGATTACAGAGTTTTCTTTATAAACACTACAGTTGTCAATTCTTCTTCTAGCATTTGCCCTTCTTCCGTAGCCAGTCAACAGCATCAGGTTGAGCCTGATGTAAAGTTTCGAGACCTCCTTTGAATCTGGAGAGGTGGCAGTCATTGACTATGTGGGTCATAGTCTGTCTGTAGCCGCAGGGGCAGTTCGAGTCGTCTCTGGCTCCCCAGCGATGGAACATAGCGGGCGCACTGGCCATGGCCTGTTCGATAGCGATTGAGGAGGGCCCAATCATAACGTGCTAGGTCAAAGCCGGGTTGACGCTTGCAGGGGTCTGTGATGAGGTATTTGTTCTTTACCTCAGCTGACTGCCAGCTCTGTTTCCAAGAGACTGGAACAGAGAAGTTCAGTGTAGATGTAGGGGACTAGATTGGGTGACGAGACGTCAAGTGTTGGACAGGGTGGGCGAAGATATCCGCGTATATTGGCAGGTCCGGTCGAGCGTAGATGTGGGAAATGAACTTAGATGATGCCGCATCCCGACGAATATCTGGCGGGGCGATGTTGCTAAGAACTGGCAGCCATGGAACTGGGGTGGAACGGATGGTTCCAGAAATTATCCTCATGGAGGAATATAATTTGGAATTGACCAAGTGGATATGGGGGCTACGGAACCATACTGGGGCACAGTATTCTGCAGTGGAATAGCATAATGCCAGAGAGGATGATCGTAGTGTGGAAGCGCTCGCGCCCCATGAGGAGCTGGCCAGTCTTGCAATGATGTTATTCCTCGCACCCACCTTTGCTGCAGTTTTTTGAGATGTTTGTGAAATGACAGAGTGCGATCTAGAGTAACGCCAAGATAGACTGGCTGGGCTTCATGCCGGATTCTCGTATCGCCAAGCTGCACATTAAGCTCACGCGAGGCCGAGGCATGGTGTAGATGGAAAACAGATGATACCGTTTTTGCAGTGCTAGGAATTAGTCGCCATTTTTTACAGTAATCAGATATCAGAGACATGTCTTTCGTGAGTGTTTCCTCAAGGATGTCGAACTTTGATGCCTGAGTTGCACAGCAGATGTCATCGGCGTAGATGAACTTCCTTGAAGAAGTTTCTGGGAGGTCATTGATGTAAATATTAAATAGCGTAGGAGCCAGAACAGAGCCCTGGGGGAGGCCACTTGAGACAAGTCTCCATCACCCAGATGTACCCGGAATCTTCTGTTTTGGAGAAGAAACGATATAGTGTTAGCCACCCATGGAGGCAGGCATCTTGAGATCTTGACCAGGAGACCACGGTGCCAGACCGTGTCATAGGCTGCTGTGAGATCAACAAAGACAGCACCTGTCTTTAAATTCCTCTGGAATCCATTTTCAATGTAAGTTGAGAGGGCCAGGGCTTGTTTGCAGGTAGATCTTCCTGGGCGGAAACCAGCCTGGGCGGGTGATAGGAATTTCTCTGTAAGATGAGAAATACGTGACAGAAGCAGCCTCTCAAGGAGTTTGTAACACACGGAGAGGAGAGAAATTGGTCTATAGCTGGCGGCCAGTGTTGGGTCTTTCTTTGGTTTCAAAACCACTATAATCTTCGCACGACGCCAAACTTTGGGCATAGCGACTCAGATTCCAAGATGTGGGACAGGAATGAAGCGAGCCACTTCTTTGCTGCGGGGCCCAGGTTAAGAATGAGTTCTGGGGTGATGTTATCATAGCCAGCAGCTGTTCCCGGTTTAACCCTCTTCAAAGCGTCTTCCAGTTGTCAATTATACCACATAACAAAGATGGTAAGATGTTATCTTTTGGGAAGGAGATCTTGCCCAGTCTGAGTGGTTCTCCACAATCTCAACATCATTTGTGCTGGAGAATTCTCTTGGGGAAGCTGTCATGTAATTTGTGGATATTTAGCCACCTTCCTGGCCTCTGTTCCAGGGTTGCCTTCCTCTATTTCCCTCCTAAATGATGATAACCACAAATGTTTATCAACATGGTCAGATGGCCTCTGGTGGTTATTATTGTTATTACTATTTTCCTTTTTTAATGGTTCATTATTTATTAGTAATATTGATCTATAAGATCATAAGAGGTATAACTATAATAGGGGTGTAATTCCATATAGTTTCCACCACCATAGTTCTGTGTCCCATCCCTATTGTTTATCCTTCTGGGAGTATGGACTAAAATTCTTTTTGGGGTGCAGAAGGTGGGAATGGATTGTTGTTATTTGTTGTCATCATGGGGGCTTCACCTCTCTAGGTCACCTTTTTCATCCATATTTATATGGTGAGGGAAAGGAGGAGCTGAGAGTGAAAGAGGAAAAAAACGGAATGATATGGCACTGAAGCTTCCTCCAGAGCAGTGGGGCTGGACTCATACCTAGGTCTCACACATGACAAAGCAGTCACCTTTCCCAGGTGAGCTATGTAGCTGACCTGAGGATTATTAGCTTATAGTCTAACATTTCGAACATTTATGACAACTGAAAAATAATGAAAGAAATTTTACTGAAGTCTTAGTGAAAAGGCAATGTCAGGAACACACTGTAGGCATCATTACTATCCATTTGATCAAATAATATTTATTGAGTCTTTGTTTTATGCTCACTACTGGGCTGCAAGAATAATGCTATCTATAAAGATTATATGGTGAGTATAATATAGTAGTGCTTTACCCTGTAATATTATAGTCTTATAAATCATCATATCATTAGTAAAAAAATTATATTAAATTTTCAAAAAAAGATTATAGGGCCTGCAAAATAGCTCACTTGGATAGTGCACTGCTTTATTTAATGGAAGATTTCATATTTTTTTAAAAAATAACCATATTTGGAATTATCACTTCCTCCCTGGAGGCCTTTATACCTTGCAGAATAATTTTAATTTGTCAAATGGAAGAAGGGCTCATGTGACAGGGTTGATGGAGGATAACCTGTCTGCATCTGTATAGTAGCTCCCACATTAGTAAAAGGTACATGAACTGCTGATGGTTTGGATACTGATTTCTGTAAATCTGTCTTCTGGCTTCCTTTGAAAGTCTGAATGTCCTGGATGGATGCTCACAACCAGTTTGAAAACTGGACAGCAACCAGAGTTGAGTACAAATCAGTTTATCCCATTTCATCACCCCATAATTTCTGCTTTATTTATTGAAGAGCGAGGGCCTTGCAAATGTGCCATTTCATTGCTCTTAGCTGCTTTTTTATTTGAAGAGATATTTGGCAAGATACCAGTGTCATACTTCCCCCATGTAGTGCTAGGGCTTGAACAATTTTAACTTTAGATGAATAACAAGAGAGTATTAAATGTCAGGCTATATCTTTTACCTGTTCCAGCTGGGAATTCAGGTGCTCTGGAAAAAGAGATTCTCCAGTGTTAAACATCCTCCTTTTTCTACAGGATTTTTTTTTTTTTTTTTTTTAAGAATTCCTTATTTATGAGAAAGAGAGAGAGGAAAAACAAAGTATCACTCTGGCACATACAGTAGGGGGGGATCAGATTCAGCCACCTCATGCTTAAGAGTCTTAGCACTGTCCACTGTGCCAGCTCCTGAGCTGCATGTCTATATATATGTATTTTTTTTAAGATAGACACAGATAAATTGAACTTGGGTTGTATACATGGCAGAGCAGCACACTACCAAATGGGCTATTTGGCAACCCTACAGATCTTTTTTTTTTCTTTTGACAATTTCTAAAAAAATATTATCCTTACATCTATCTTTTAATAAAAAATAAAAAATTAAATTAAAAAATGCCATCAAGGGTATTGCTGGGCTCATTGCCTGCATAATCCATTGCTACTGACAGCATTCCTCCCTTCCCCTTTCTCTATTTACTTCCTTTTATTTGATTAGACAGAGAGAAATTGGGAGGGAAGGGAAGAGAGTGGGGGAGAAAGAGATACCTGTGGTAAATAGGCAAAGAAAGAGTTAATTTCTATAGAGAAACCAGATGCATAAGGAGGATAGAATTAGTCACACTGATGGTTAAGCCCCAGGCCTGTCTGGTTCCACAATCAAAGACTTTGAAGAAGGGTCACCTCTGTCACACCAGATAGTATATATTAACCTGACACACCATAAAAATTCTGCAGCCTCCCTCATTCCAAGAGGGAACTGCATTGTGATTAAAGGAAGTCTCTAACCTGGCATTTTTGCTTTTTGTAAACTGGCTTCCTGCTTCCCTCTGCCTCCCCTTGCTCCTAGTCCTTACTCTGCCTTATAAAAGAACTGAGTCTAGGCCCTTCAGGCGCTAGCCAAACCTGGTCTCATTAGCATTATTAATGAATGTATTCTCACATTTCCTGGAGTATTACTTGTTTCTCTTCCCAAGGGTAACTCACCGCCATAACAGTGGTACTGTTTCGCCACTAGTGAAGCTACTGCCGCTGCTGGGGGTTAGGGGTTTGAACCCAGGGCCTTGCTCAGCTAACCCTGTGAACTCAACTTGATGTGTTAATGCAGAAATTAAGTGTATCTTATTACGTGGTATAGTTTAAAAGATGTCCCTGAATTGAGTGACTTGATCATAGTTTCTGATGCTAGACTTCCATTTAGGTGGCACAGCAATAATTATACTCTGACCTTTCTCTTTGCCTTTGAGGAGATCAACAAGAGAACCCTTCTGCTCCCAAATTTGACACTGGGTTTCAATATTTATAATTTAACAGATAACATAGTCCTTAAGAGAATACATTTTATTACTTTAATGAAAGAGATATACAGAGTAAGACGAAGAGACCAGAGTATTACCGAGCTCTGGCTTGTGGTGGTACTGGGGATTGCACCTGGGACCTCAGAGCATCAGGCATGAGATTTTTTTGCATCTCCTCAGCCCAGTTATTTTAATAGTTGTAGCTTCTTGATCAGTATTTTACCATAAAAGTATTTTAAGTATTGTTAAGAAACAGACTGTCCATCCTGCCTCCTGCAAGTATCCAGTGTCATTCAGCACTGTGCTGTGAACTTGAAAAGAGGCTGTGCATTTTCTACTCACTTGTCTTTGGTGGAGTTTCCAGAATTAAATTGAGTTATAAAGTTGTCTTTTCGGCCTTGCTATGCAAAAATGTGGTCCACCAATTTGCAGCTTGACTAGCCACCAGGCATCTATTTGTGTACAGAAATAGAAACTTGGGCCAGTGAGATAGCTCACCAGGGAGTACACCTGCTTTGCCACCCCCCCCCCCCCCCCGTCTCCATGTGAAAAAGTTGACCCAGAGCAGCAAAGCCCCATTGGTGATAGAGAAAAAGGGGGAAAGCAGAAACTCAGGCCCCACCTCATACCTGCCAAATCTGAATCTGCATGTTAACATGGTCCCTGAATGATATATACACTTTAGTTGGAGAAGATCCACTCTAGAGGGCTGGGAAGATAACATAATGGTGATGCAGAAAGATTCCCATGCCTGAAGTACAGAAATTACCAGGTTCAGTCCCTCTTACCACCGGAAACCAGAGCTGAGCAGTGCTCTGACAAAAAAGATATAATAAATAATTCCAGTTTAGGACAACTGTGACAGAAATGAAGTTGCTTTGTTCTCTGTCGTCTTGCAGGTCTTTGTTGAATATGCGAATGCTGGCGATTCCAAAGCAGCCCAGAAGTTACTGACCGGAAGGATGTTTGATGGGAAATTTGTCGTGGCTACATTCTATCCGCTGAGTGCCTACAAGAGGGGATACCTGTATCAAACTCTGCTTTAATTTGTAACCCAAGGACTCTTTCCTCTTCCTCCTCCTCCATTCCTGGAGTCTTGTATTCCATATCTGAATGCTGAAGCACTCCTTGCTGTTTTCAGGGAGGCGCTTTGTATGTTGATGTTCTCTTCCTAATATGCAGCTCTTGTGCAGGCACCAACTGACTGCACCACTCACACTCAACACTGAGCAGGTTCCACTCCCACTGTACACTGAGGGGCAATTCCATCGTGTGGTTGGGCCAGTGCCACTCCTCAGTATGTAACCTAGCCAGATATTAACTTATTTCCCATGATCACAAAGTAAGGATGAACCATAATCTGGTTGTATTGAATATTATTAACAGATTTGTTGGCGTGGTGACACCACTCACAGAGCTGTCCTAGGTATTGTCAGCTGGTCCTTCCTTGTGGATGTAACTCAGTGGGAACTGGATGCTCTCAGTGCTGTTAGTCTTGTCAGGTAGTACTCACTTGCTGTGTCCTAAACACTGAGTTAAATTGATTTTTTTTTTTTTAAGCAGTACTGTAGTACTGAGTATCCCTTTAAAGAAACTGCAGTGAGCCTATCTACATTTTTTTTTTAATTAAGGCTTTTAAAAATAGAAAGCTGATGCTTGATCTTGCACAATTTTTATGTCTAGTGTGTATGCTTGGGTGAGTGTGCTGGTATGAAAGAGAAAATCTGAGTCAGTGTACTTTATACTGTGACTCTTATGAGTAATACAGTTTGTACCCAACTCTTCCCTCTCTGTTTCATGTTTGTAAGTTTTAGAATGTAGTTGTCTATGAATCCATCTGTCTGCTAGTACATAAATAAGAGAATAGTTCATTCCTCAGAAGCCCAGGACAAATGAGTATAGTCTGGGCTACAGTGAGACTGTCTAAAGTGATTGGAGTAGAGAAAAGGTTTTGCTATTCATCAATCAACCCATCCTTCAATCTATTTTCGGCCCTGTTTTAGCTTGTCTTTTTTGTACCAACTCTCCCACACTAAGATGTCTCAAGACAGTTTTGCCTACTATGATAGAAGATTGAAACGGGTTGAAAGGGAGAGAGATTTCAGTGAAGGGGGAAGAATACAAATAGGCAGAGAAAGAAGATAATCAAGAATTCTCTCTTCTTTCTCTCCCGACCTTTTTCTTTTTATTGCCACCAGGGTTATTGCTGACCCTGGTGCCAGCCCTATGAATCCACTGCTCCTAATGGCTTTTTTTCTTTTCTTTCTATTTTTATTTGATATGACAGAGAGAAATTGAGAAAGGAGGAGGAAATAGAAAGATAGATACCTGCAGGCCTGCTTCACTACTTGTGAAATTGTGAAGCGTTTCCCCTTTAAGGTGGAGAGTGGATGCTCAAACCTGAGTCCTTGTGCATAGTAATGTGTGTGCTCAGCTGGGTGCATCACTTCCCAGCCCCTCTCCTGACCTTCTTTTCTGTTCCCCTGTCCTCTACCTCTTTCCTCTGCTGTAGCAAGGCAGCAATGTCCCAAATGGGCTGGCTTTTGATTACAGGAAATCATGAAGGGTCTAGCTGTAATAAGGTGGAAGTAGAAAGGAAGACACTTAAAAGGGTTAGTTGCAGGCTGGCAGGTGTGAGTTCTGGGACATAGACAGTTCATGTGATTCCAGGACTTGGAACTAAGAATTCCTGCCTCTTTGTGGTAGATTGTCTTAAAGGACTCAAACATAGGAAACCTTTATAAAGCACTGATCACAAAAAAAAAAAAAAAAAAAAAAAAAAGGCATGTGCAGGCCCTGAGCTTTTTCTTGTTTCCTTGCCTAAATGAGGTTTTATTTATTTATTTATTTCTTAAGGAAAAGTCTTTTCTTTCCCTGCTGGAAGCCTCCTTGTAGCCTTTCCTGTGTGCCTGACAGCTTAGTGAGAGCCTCATGAAGAATTTACATTTTAGAGGATGAGTTATTGTGCACTATTCAAACCATTACTGCTTGGCATTTTGACTAATTGCAGCTATCAAATTACTCAGGACTCTCGTTAATAGTTACTGTATTGTTAGTGCAGTGTTAACCCAGTGCTAGAGAGACCTAAGCTTCCTTAAGATATGAATGTTTGCATGGACAGGTCACTTCCATGGTGAGTGAAAACACCATGTCCTTGCACACATCAGTGAACCAGAATACAGAGGAGTACTTCTTTAGGGCAAGTGTTCTTGGTGAGCACACACACCTTTCTCATTTCTCTCCTGCCACCAAAAAGAAAAACCCTTACAAGGTAAACTGCAGGTAAGCCTTCCAGCTTAGCGAGGCAGTATGCTGCTAACATTCTAATGCCAAATTCCATAGCATTCTTTGCTCATGTTGCTTATGTCTTCACTGTATGTGTGTAGTGTTTAACACTGTAGAATTTCATTACTGAAGATGTACTAGATGAATTCGATTTTGAGGGAGTAATTGATGAAGCTAAACAGCCACACACTGAATTAAGCATTCTCTGTTACAGCCCCAGAAATTGAGAAAAGCTGCCTCCTCTGATTGAAATCGTAATTTCCTATCTCTTAGCCCATGACTACCAAAGATGGTGTTTTCAAAGCTGCCTTCCCTCCTCTGATACTATCAGAAGTTTAACCTTATTATTAAAAAAAAAAAAATCAGTTTTCATGGTTTACTGAAGGATTTTGATTCTTTGAAGTTATCAAAAACCTAGGAACTTGCTTTTTGAGAGGTAGGGTAAGGGTTCATCTCACTTCGTTTGCCCTGAGTCCTTTGGGCAGATTGTATCTCAGGTAGTTCTTGCCCTCTGTTAGCATCTGTGCTTTCTCCCCTCTTGTTCCTTGGTGTTTCTTGGTGGGCATGGTACACTTTTTCCTCCCTGAAGACATATACACACTGATGATTCAGTACGAGGTTTTAGGTTCTGTTTGAAACATAATTAGTTAACCACTTTCAGAACTTGAGTCTGTGGAGAGGAGAACCAGAAAGCTGGATACCTAGATAAGAGAAACAGCAATGGCTAGAAGTACTGTTTGCCTCATTGCAAAGGAGGATGCAGCAGTTAGCCTTTTGCAGTCGGAGATTGCACTTATCCTCACTGGAAATCTTATGTGTCCATGGGAAACCATTTCTCTTTAGAGAAATACCCTGTCAGCTTTGCCTTGAGCCAAACCATGGCTGTGGAAGAGTAGCCAGTAGAATCTTGCTGCTCCTCTCTGTTTTCATAGAGACAAGCCTTGCCTTCTTTCTAGTGCTCTAGCTGTTGATTAGTGCTGAGTTGTGTTGAATTTACCTTCAAAGAAAGTCTGAGTTCTTATTTCCTTTGCCTTCCAGATTCTTGTGACTGTCCTGATACTTAGCCTTTGAGCTGACTTATCACTGGTGATGTGCAGGGTCGTGTTGCCATGAGAGGCAGCCGCAGAGTATCCGTGGGCAGACGGTTTTTTCTGTCAATACCCCAACATCAGCCTGCAAAGGCTGTGCTCCTTTCTTTGGACTAGATTAGCTGGAGTTAGAGCACCTACAGACTGTTTCCTGGCTCACTGGTGTTTAGTCATCAATTGCGGGTCACTAACATCCAGGCACTGTTTTCATCTGAGGGCTTATTTTCTAATTTTACTAAATCAGACCTGTCCTGTGTTATGTTCACCATCAGTTTGACTTTGCAGCATTAAGTTTTACTCTTTGTGATTTAACAAATAGCATCACAGGATTGCATAGAAACCACATTATGGTTTCCATGTGGGGAGAGATCTAGTAACCATGTGTTCAATCCAGACTTGAATGTAAGGGTATGTTCCTAATAAAGGGTGGCTTTATTAGGCCAGGGTATAGATGAGAATCATGTTGTGATTTTGAGCTAGCGATATGTAGAAAGTCAAAGATTTAAGCAAGTGCCTTGTGTTTCCTGGAAAGTAAATGAGCTGGAAAGCTCATTTGGATGAAAGCTTCTAGATGATGATGATCATTGCACCTCTGTCTTCTCTTAGTAACAACTTGGGTTGAGTTGTATAGCATAAAAGCCCACAGTGTCCTTGATTTACCTTTTCTTGTACGTGTAAACTGTATTTTATCCCCCCCCACACACACACACAGTAAATTTGATGAAAGGCCAGAATCACCTGGTAGAATTTTAATTCTTCCTTGGATCCTGTTCCATTTGTAATACTAGATTTTGTCTAAATCTTAGATCTTTAACTTCTTGATGTGATTGCTTTCTTGTCAAGTATGATCCCATAAAGCCCAGCCCTCAGTCACAAGTAGCTCAAGAATTTCCCTTTGCTCTGAAGGTGCTCCATAAATCACTGTTACTTAGACAAGGTAGTCTTGTCAAGTTAGTGTTACTAGTTTGTGTAGTGAATGTGATTTGTTGAAGCTCCATAGTATAGAACTCATCTGAGCCTCTTGTTTTTATACCTTATATTTTCTTAGTTATAGGAGAACATGGATATTTTGCTGTTTGAAGTAGTTTTGTTTTGGGTTAACTTCTTTTTTCCCTGCTATCACTGGATAGAACACGTTTACTATCTTGGCCTCCCCTCCAATCACACCACTGTTTGTCACTGTCTTTTATGTTGATGGTTGACCAATTGATTTATATAGCAGCGTGCAGTTGACAGGTACCATAGATATTTAAGAAGAAGGTAGGTACAGCTTTAACTGTTTTTGCTGCAATTTTATAGGAAAAATGGGCTATGAAAGAAATATATAAACTAGAGGGCATATAGGAGAGTGTTTATTTTATAAGTGATCACTGAAATGATCTTGAGCATATAAGAAGTATAGTTATGTGGGACCAGGTGGTGACACACCTGGTTAAGCACACACATTACAGTGTGCAAGGACCAGGCTCAAGCCCCTGGTCCCCACCTGCAGAGAGAAAGCTTCACGAGCGGTGAAGCAGGTCTGCAGCTTTCTCTCTGTCTCTTTCCCTTTATATCTCCCCCTCCCCTCTCAATTTCTCTCTGTCTCTGTTCAATAATAAATAAGTATTTAAAATAATGTAGTTATACAACCTTTGATCTCCCCACATGAATTTTATCTATTTCCTACAGTAAGCACTTTCATCCTTCCTTACACTGCTCATAGGGACTGATGTTTTAAACTTGCTTCATTTGTGTCTTTCAGAGAGTTGTAATCCTGATAATCATGTTTGTGGTGCAACAAAGGTCAAAATGTATGAGAAAAGTTACCAAATGAAAGCCTGGGTGTTAATTCCCATTAAACTGAGTAGCTGCCACAGTCTCAAAAAACAAAAACAAACAAAGCCTGATTGGCTTTCTGCAAAGCCACACATATTTTATGACCCAGGTTCATAGTGTTTTGATTCAGAGGCAAAGAGAAGCATTCTGTCTTATTTGCCTCCTATGACCATTAATTCCCCATACAGGAAAAGATAAGTTACATTTTTTATTTATTTATTTTTCTTGGTTGGGGGGGGGCAGATGGCAAACTGGAGTTGTTAATCTTTGTTGTTTCTCTTGGGGAAATTTCTGTATACATCAGAACTGGTTGTTATCCTGAGTTTTTGATTGATAGCAAGATAATGATTTGTAGTTACCTTTATCTCCCAGGATAGAATTGCCCTCCCATTGTATACCTCCCCTCACATTAGGACAGTGAGGGTGTAAGAGCCAATGTTGTGAGGTGCTGAAAACCGTGCATCTCTCAGGCATGTAGAGACTACAACCTTCCCAGTCCCTCGAATGATCTGTCACTGTACTGCCTTTATTAGCATGGGCTGTCAGAAACCCCTGAGACTTAAGAGAAAGATGAGTAATAAAAATAGATAAAAATAGAAGTGGCTTCTGTCCTGGTGTTGGTAACCTTGCACTTAGTTTGTGTTCTAAAATTGACATTTAATTTTGAAAATCCAGCTTTGGTACTGACAGTGTAGATAGATTGCCCTCTCCACACATTAGTCTTCCATGTTGCCTCAGAAAATCATCTTGCATGTCTGAAGCCAGATGAAATGTCCATATTCATTTTTTAAACATAAATATTTGAGCCCCATCTTCAGTGTTTTCCTATACAGTAACACTCATGCCAATCAAGGATCAAAAAGAAACTGGGTGGACCTCTCTGTAGCTCCCTTTGCACAATGGGTACAGTAGGTGGCGGTAGGTTGCACTGGCCACAGTTTAAGCACCTTATGTAAGTATGTGCTAATTATGTAAAGAAAAGTGAAGCTGCTTCTCTGTAGAATACTTGCTCTGGACAGTGTGAAGCTGTCCTATCTTTCCCAACATGATTTATTCCTCCTTAATTGTTATTAGAAAAAAAAATAATAAATTCCTTTTAATGACTGAACATTCCTTTATATCCAAACAGTGTCAGATCTGAAGTGGAAGGTTCTACCTTTGTTATCTTTCACTTACTTTCATAAATTCAGCTATGATCACTAGGTTGTTAACAGTTCAAGGCCTCCTGGATCAACACTGGAAGGCTTTGGTTGTGAAGGTTAAAT
This sequence comes from Erinaceus europaeus, assembly GCF_950295315.1. Lineage (NCBI taxonomy): Eukaryota > Metazoa > Chordata > Mammalia > Eulipotyphla > Erinaceidae > Erinaceus > Erinaceus europaeus. The sequence goes on from NW_026647779.1 coordinate 25,961, forward strand.
CTACTGCTGTTTTTTGTTTGTTTTGTTTTGTTTTGTTTTTGCCCCTCGGTGAGGTGTAATTGCTGCGCTTCTTATCAAGAAGTAAGTCAGATGTGAACAGATGTGAAAAGTCACTTAAACCAAAGCCAGTCACAAGGATTCTTCTCTCCTGTTGCTTCCCTTCACCTCAGAACTCTAGAACAAGGGATCATCTGCACCACCTCTGCCACATGTTTCAGTAGCACATTGGTCTTGGCATTTCTTGGCACTGTGGTCCTCTGTTCTGCTGGTGTGTGTGTGTGTGTGTGTGTCAAGAACTAAGTGGGACTATAAGTGTAGATGTATTTCAGTACCAAGAAGTTCTTATCTCAAGTCCCTGAGTTTCTGATTTCTGTATTGATCTTTTAAAAATTTCTTTTTTTTTCTTGCGAGTAGCAAAGAACTGTTACCATTTTTCCTATATATCTAAAAAGTGCAGATACTGCTTTTCAATGGACTGTATTGCGTGTCTTTTTTTGTTTTTTTAAAAAAAAAACATTTTCTGTAAACATGATTGCCTTGTTCAGTTTTGTTGTAAACTGACTTTATCTTAAGATGCACTGTTGATATGCTTTCTAATGTGTGTTTAGTAAGGGTGATAAAATAAAGCTTAAAAAATAAAAGAAATTGCTTTTTTATTTCACCTCTTTATAGTTAGTACAAATTTTCAAATTTAGAAAATATGTAAGTATAATTATTTTGTGGTTTAATTTCACTATGTAGATTTGGCCATTTACTTGTAAACAATGCAATTTTTCATCTCTAGAAATAGTGCATCACATTGACAATATCAAAATGTAATTTTATATGAGAGGTTTTGGGAAGGGTGGCCCCATAGCATTGTACCCACACACTTCCATCCTAGGCTGACGTCTTTGTCCTTTTTATTTCAGAGAGACACACCACTGCACTGTTATACCATCCATGGAGCTTCTCCTGATGCCTTGGTGCTCTCTCTTCCAGGACGTGAATCTGGGGCCTATGTATGGTCAGGCCCATGCTCTATCAATTTTGTATCTTTTTTTTTTTTTTTTTTTTTTTTTTTTGCCTCCAGGCTTATTGCCGGGCCTCGGTGCCGGCACCACGAATCCACTGTTCCTCAAGACCAGTTTTCCCCTTTTGTTGCCCTTGTTGTTTTATCATTGTTGTGGTTATTATTGTTGTTGTTGTTGTTGCTATCCTTGGATAGGACAGAGAGAAATGGAGAGAGGAGGGGAAGACAGAGGGGGAGAGAAAGATAGACACCTGCAGATTTGCTTCACAGCCTATGAAGCGACTCCCCTGCAGGTGGGGAGCCAGGGGCTCAAACCAGGATCCTTACACCCCTGCGCTTTTCACCACATGTACTTAAGCTGCTATGCTATCGCCCGACTCCCCAATTTTGCATTTTCAATAAGTGTTCTTGATACTGTAGAAGCAGACTTGTTTTATGAAAAAAATCAGAATTCATAGTTCAGAGATATATACTATCCCTGACTCTATCAAGTTAGATAGCTTTAATCAGGTGACTTAATTTCTAACTACAGTTGCATGTGTGTTTAATGAGAACCAAATGGGAAAATAGGCCTAGCAGTAATGATACATAGCTATTGATAGAGCTGGGCAATGGTGTACATGTTACCATGTACTAGGACCAACTTTAAGTCCTCAGTCCCCACCCACAGGGAAGAAGCTTCATGAGAGGTGAAGCTTCCTCTGCTTCCCCTCTCAATTTCTGTGTCCTATCAAACACAGGAAAAATTTTTAAAAATTTATTAAAAAAAACAGCCATCAATATGTAAAGTCCCTAGGATGAAGTTCTCTCAGTTATGACTGCAGAGAAGAGCAGTACCTTACAAAGTAGTAAACATACAAAAAAAAAAAAAAGCTATCTTCAAGAATATATACCTTGAACATTTAATAACATTAATTCCTAGTAGTTATAGGATTTGGACTTTTTAAATGCTGTTTTTGTTGTCTGATATTTGGCAGTGTCATTTTGCTGCTCTTGGACTGGTGTTTTCATTCTTTTTATTTCAGTTAGAGAAATTGAGAGGGAGAGACACCACAGCACCAGATATTCCACCAGAGCTGTGGTATGTGTATTGGAGCTTGGACCAAGACATGCACCCTATCAGGTGAACTATCTTCTGACTGGCCTAATGCTGTTTACACTTGCATCTTTTCTAGTAAATTCCATGCCGAAAGAAACCCTGCAAAAACAAAGTATGTTTTTTCCTTGTTTTTCTGTATCACCTAATAGGGATTTTGGGGGCAGGAGAATCATGTTGAGAAAGACATCTGTAAGGACCTAGACTTTAGGAAAGTGTTTTAATGGGATGTATAACTCTAGAGGAAAAGGATAGCCTAGGGAGGTGGTGAAGTGGCTATAGACCTGCAAGTGGGAGGTCCCAAGCTTGATCCCCGGCATCACATGGACCAGACTGATGCTCTGGTTCTTTTTATGTGTCTCCCACCTCTCTCATCAACAAAAAATTAAGATTTATTGTTGATAAGAGAACAGAACATACAATAAGATTTATCAATCAATAAATTTAAAAAATGAGATTTATTGGAGAGAAAGCATTACTCTGGCACTTGAAATGCCAGGAATCAAATTTGGGACTTCATGCTTCCAGGCCCACTAATTCTAGCCACTGTGCCACCTATTGGGCTGCTAGATAAATAAAGCTTAAAAGAGATGAACCCTCCCCCTCCCACAATAAAAAAAAGAAAGAAGAAGCAAGTAGAATCCAAAGAACTGTTGTAAATGACAGATGTGCTAGAGATCGTTTAATAAAATTAAATGGATTTCTCACTGCACAAAGTTCCATGACAAATAATGTCTCACACATGTTTGGAAAGCATCCTAGACAGAATCCCAGGGTCCGGATGATTTTAGGGGTGTGGCAAAGTCTGATTCAGTGTGTACTCTAGCCTTTGTTGGTAGCTGAAGTAAGAAATTATCTCCATCTCTTCAGTAAAGCTGTATGTCTCACAGCCTGGAGTTCTTAATTCTGTGAAGTGGCAAATAGATAATCAGAGCTGCCCACTGGTAGTTTTACCTGGGAGGAAAAGGCAGACCCGGCTTAGTGAGGCTTACTCATGTGAAATAAACACATGTCAGCTTGCATGTGGCCATTACTCATTTCTTACAGTCTCCATTCTGTTTAAGTACTGTAATCACACTTAATTTTAAAGGAGGAAATTCTGGTTTTAGCCATGACAACCAAAGGATTATTTCTGTTTCCTCAGAAATAGCAAGATTCATAGCAAGGGAGGTAGCTCAGTGCAGCCCTGGGTTGAATCCTCAACTCTGCATAGGCCAGAGTATTGCTCTGGTTCTCTAAGCAAATCTTTAAAAGAAAAGTTATGAGAAGACTCAAGTCTTTCAATTCCCTCTTGAATCATTATAGTGTAGGTAGAGTTTGTATCTCTTTTCTCCTTCATCCTGATCTCTAGGTGACCAGAATCTTTCTCTTTCAACTAACCTGTGAAATAGACAAACATTTATCTCAACCATTTTCTCTACCTATTTATTTTTCATTTTTGTGGAGACATAGAGAAAGAGACCACAGCACTGAAGCTTCCTTTGGTGTGGTTGGGCCTAGGTGGTGCACATGGCAAAGTAGCACACTAGCCAGGTGTGTTATTTCACTGGCCCTTAGCCATTCTCTTGATCTCAAGCCTCCTACTAAGTGTGCTTTCTTGGGCGTTCTGTCTTTAGATCTTCATGTCCAAGATCCTGTTTTTGCATGTAACAGTAAACAGCATTGATTGAATCCAATACACCAATACCAGAATTTATCATAAAGACAGTTGAGTTTGTGGGATGTGAGGGTAACTGAACATGCAGGTCTCATACAGAGGTAGGAACCAGACATGGGAAGTTGCTGGCACTTTGTTCAACCCAATCTGCTTTTTTTTGGGGGGGAGGGGTATGCCAATTTATTAGTGACCCCACTCCCTCTCAGTCCTCCTTTTCTGCTGCTACTATCATTGCCACCACTTTCAGAATAGAGAACTCCATCCAAGGTTCTGATATACCTCCCCAGAGGGTGAGAGTTAAAATTTCAGTCAGAGTTAAAAAACGGACTTCTGTAGACTCAGTCGCCTAGCAGAAGAAAATATCCAGTTGGCACAGAGTATTGGACTGCTCATTCAACACCAGTGAGCTGGAACTAGGTATTGACCTTCACTGGATGAAAGTTGCTGTGTACTCCTTGATGGAGAAGGCCATTTCAGTCCCACCCACTCACTTCTTTTTGTTTCTCTTAAATTCAGAACTTCAGTTTCTTACCCATTGTGGTGGCATCACTTATACCCTCATGCCTTCTTGGATAAACAAGTATAACAATCTCATCGGGGCTGGGTGGTGGTGCATCTGGTTGATCCCACATGTTACAATGCACAAGGGCCCCCTACCCCCCACCTGCAGTGGGAAAGCTTCACAAGTGGTGAAGCAAGTCTGCAGGTGTCTCTCTGTCTCTCTTCCTTTCTGTCTCCTCTCGCTATCTGGCTGTCTCTATCAAATAAAGAGGAAAAAAAAGTTACAAGTATAATGATCTCCCTATCTTCTAATTCTACTCTGTCATCAGGTGTATATTCTGATAATTTTCTCAACTTCTTGGAGCTCTTCACTGTTTCTTCAAGCGTAGGCAATGTTTCCCTCCCAGTCTCCTGATTAAAAAAAAAAAAAATTACCTTGGGATGGAAGGGGGAGAAGGGAATTGACTGAAAATATGGATTCCCAGACATCAGTCCCCTCTGTATCGAAGGACTGTGGTAGAGCCGGCCATCTGTGTTTGTGTGTGTGTGTTTATCAAGTATGCCAGTGCTTCCAGTATTTGCCAAACTCTTCTCCATATGCCCTGCCCTCTCCTTCCTGATTCTGCAATGGACTTTGGACCTGGTGTTCCAATTTCTACCCAGAGTACTTCCTCCAACTCTGTGTATTTTCACTTGGCAAACAACTCTGCAGAACCAGCCCACATACCAGTGTTATATAAACCTGTGACCCCAGGTACTGGCTCATCCCAACTCCTTCCTTGACATACCAGTGAGCCTGCAATTGCAATGCTATTGGAATATCTTCCCATTGAATAACACCTTTCTGGTTTTCTCTATTGTCTTTGGGGTCTGTAAGCATGACAGCTATGTCCTATTGACCTTACAACTAAAGGACATATGTTATAATAGGCATACCACTTCATTTCTGCTAGAGAATGAGGAAGCTAAAATAAAAAGGGTTGTCTGCTGTCTCTGAGCCAAGCCCTGTACTTACTGAGATAAAGGAGTCAGGCCAGTGAGATCAGGCAGCTAGTGTCACTGGAGTGTTCAGTTCAGGTTTACTGTGACTGTAGCAAGTGTTCTTGGTGCCCCTTTAGAGTGGGACAGGTCAGCTGCCAGTGCCGAGTTGCTGAAATGCTTCGAGTTGAAGAAATGCTTGACATGTGCAGAAAGCAAGCAGAAACAAACACAGAAGAGTTGGCATGCCCAGTTCTTAGCTCTCAATTCAACAGTCAATTGGCTGCTATTCCCTGGAATGAATGAGTGAGAGTACAGAGTGAGTCTGAAGGAGCTCCTTCCATGTGGTGTGTAAGGATGGGCAGTGTTCATCTTTAACCTTCTATCAGACATGGTTCCATCCTACCTTATCAAGGGCCTCAGCCTTGGCTTTCTTTATTGCCAAGAAAGAACCTGGAAGTACTCCAATCAGCTCCAGGTGGTCTGGGCTGTCCAGCCCCCCCAACCCTTGGCGCTTCACAATGGTGTCCTCAGCACCATTTTTATGGGTTAGACCTGCGGGAATTCTGCTATCAAAGATTCCTATTCATCTGTCCCTGTGTTTTCAGGAAAAGATTAGAAAGTCAACCGTGATGCCTGTCATTAGGCATCAGGGAGAAATATCTGTTGAGAGCTGGTGACACTGCAGCATTGGCTAGCATCACAAGTGACATAGATGGCAGTGAGTTAAGGAACAGTTTTTGTTGTTGGTTTTTTTAAGTAATTTTTTAGTCTTTTTTATATTTATTTATTCCCTTTTGTTGCCCTTGTTGTTTTATTGTTTTAGTTATTATTGTTGTTATTGATGTTGTTGCTGGATAGGTATGCTTCTGGTTCTGCTTCTGGGATCTCTTCTGTTACATTGCTTGATGTTGTGGTCTATTTACATGATCATTCTGTTACATTGGTTTGTTCTCACTCCCCCCCCACCTCCGGGAGATTTGGTTTAGGCCTTGCTAGTTTTGAGCTTCTTCCTTCTCCCCACCCCCTACCCTAGGTACTTCCTGAGTTCCTGCCCGCCGCCTGAGGAGAAAGAGGCAGGACAGATTTGTGTGGTGATTAGATTAGATTAGTTTTTTGAACCGTTTGCTCGTGAATAAAAAAAATACAGCTTCTCCGCTCAGCCTTGCGTCCCTGGTCTCTGTCTCCCGACCGTGAAGCTAGCCTGGCATACTGGCACCCCGACCTTTGATGACAGCCCCCCCCCAAGAATAACTATTTGCATCAAGAATTATCTCAATGCCTAGATGACTAATAGACTTGGCAAGCTGAGAGGGAAGGCTTTTTTTTTTTTTTTTTTTTAAAGAATCACAGTAGCTGCTATACTAAAAAGGAATTATTTATTTTCAGCTTACCTGTTTTTCTTTTTTTTTATATATATATAATTAAAAGTACATCTATCTTTTTTTTAAATTATTATTATTTTTTATTTAAGAAAGGATTAATTAACAAAACCATAGGGTAGGAGGGGTACAACTCCACACAATACCCACCACCCAATCTCCATATCCCACCCCCTCCCCCAATAGCTTTCCCACTCTCTATCCCTCTGGGAGCATGGACCCAGGGTCATTGTGGGTTGCAGAAGGTAGAAGGTCTGGCTTCTGTAATTGCTTCCCCGCTGAACATGGGCGTTGACTGGTCGGTCCATACTCCCAGTCTGCCTCTCTCTTTGAGGGAAGGCTTTTGAGATAGAGAGCAAGAGACACCTAGTCCAACAACACATGAGTGACTGAGTAAATTGTGGTATATATACACAATGGAATACTACTCAGCTATTAAAAATGGTGACTTCACCTTCTTCACCTCACCTTAGATGGATCTTGAAGAAATCATGTTAAGTGAAATAAGTCAGAAATAAAAGGATAAATATGGGATAATCTCACTCACAGAAGTTGAAAAACAAGATCAGAAGGGAAAACAATAAGCAGAATTTGGACTGGTGTTGGTGTATTGCACCAAAGTAAAAGACTCTGAGGTGGGGGGAAGGGTTCAGGTCCTGGAACATGATGACAGAGGAGGACCTAGTAGGGTTTGAATTGTTATGTGGAGAACTGGGAAATGTTACACATGTACCAACTATTGGATTTTACTGTCAATTGTAAACCATTAATCCCCCAATAAAGAAATTAAAAAGAAGGCCAGGTGGTGGCACACCTAGTTAGGCACACACATTAACAGTGTGCAAGGACCCAGGTTCAAGCCTCTGGTCCCCACCTGTAAGGGGAAAGCTTCACGAGTGGTGAAGTAGAGCTGCAGGTGTCTCTCTGTTTCTTTCCTTCTCTATCTCCCCTTCCTCTCTCAATTTCTCTCTGTCTCTAGCCAATAATAAACAAATAAAATTTATAAAACAAAAGGCATAAAGTTAAAAAAAAAACTAGAGAGAGAGAGACCCAACATTATTCCACCGCCCTAACTCAAGTGTGAAAAATATATGAAGGAGAGTGGATCCAGAAACAGTGATTAAGGTGTTTTGTCTTGTTTCTTCTTTCTTCCTGCTGTTACCATTATTAATCTTTCCAGAAAGATAAAAAAAAAAAAAAAAAGGCCAGGCAGTGGCACACCCAGTTGAACGTTATCATGCATAAGGATCCAGGTTCAAATCCCTAGTTCCCACATGCAAGAAGGAAAGACTTCTGTAAAGCAGTACTGGCTGTAAAGCAGTATTGTAGGCGTCTCTCCTTCTTTCTCCCTCTAACTCCCTATTCCCTTTCAATTTCTCTCTTTCTTTATCAATAAAATATTTTTTAAAACTTAATGAACATAAGGAGAATGAGAGACAGAGTATTACTCTAGCACATACAGTGCTGGGTATCAAACTTGGGACCTCATGCTTTCAAGTCTGATGCTCTAACCACTATACAATCTTCCAGGCCACATTTGTTTTTGTTTTTGTTTTCCAGAAAATTCTGAGTTTCTTTTCTTTCTTTCTTTCTTTTTTTTTTTTTTTTTTTTTTGCCTCTAGGGTTATTGCTGGGGCTCAGTGCCTGTACTACGAAGCCACTGCTCCTGGATTTGTTGCCCTTGTTTATCTTTTTTATTTTTTAGATTTTAAAAAAATATTTATTCCCTTTTGTTGCCCTTGTTCTTTTATTGTTGTAGTTATTGTTGTTGATGATGCCATTGTTGTTGGATAGGACAGAGAGAAATGGAGAGAGGAGGGGAAGACAGAAAGGGGGAGAGAAAGATAGACACCTGCAGACCTGCTTCACTGCTTGTGAGGCGAACCCCCCCTACTGGCGGGGAGCCAGGGACTCAAACCTGGATCCTTACGCAGGTCCTTGAGCTTCGTGTGTTTAACCCTCTTTGCTACCACCAGACTCCCTGTCCTTGTTTATCATTGTTGTTGTTGCTGCTGTTGTTCAATAGGACAGAGAGAAATTGAGAGAGAAGGGGAAGACAGAGAAGGGGACCCCCCTGCTGATGGGGTACCAGCTGCTCAAACCAGTTTCTTTATGCTGGTCTTTGGTCCTAGTGCTTCGCGCCATGTGCACTTAACACACTGTGCCTCCATCCAGCCCTCATTTTGTTTTATTTTAATGAGAGATAGATACAGAGAGATCGAAAAACTTCTCAGCTCTGGCTTATGGTGGTGCAGAGGATTCATCCTTGGACTTTGGAACTTCAGGTATGAGAGATTTTTGGCATAACCATTATGCTGTTTGCTCCCGACCTCCAGAAAGTTCTTAAGCCTGGCAAGGCATGATTTAAAAGCACTTTATTCTTTATCCTTTGATATTTTAAGCAAAAAATTAAATAAGATAGAGACTAATGAAATCAATACTCATAGGGAAGTATATTCAGTAACAGATAAATCAACCCCACCAGATATGTGTCTTGCCATATGTGAGGCCCAGGTTTGAGCCCTAGCACCACCACATAGAAGGAGCAATGGCACCTCTCTCTCTGTCTCTCTCTGTCTGTCTTTTTGAATGTAAAAGCTCACTAGAGTGCAAGAGACTGGCATACTTTAACAGTTACTCTTTAGTCACTATCAGGCTACCCCGTCAGCTGAGGCCCTAGTCAGGGAGTCCTGAGATTCCCATATAGACATGATGGGCCTAGACCTCGAATAAATCCCTCTCTCCATTGTTACTGGTCATGTCTATCAGGAACAACAAAATAGACCCCTTTGTGGGCCCCCTTAGGACCTTGCCCTCAACTTGGATCAACAACAGTAGAGAATGTTCCATCCTCCAAAGGGAGGCTGGACAACATACTCTATGCTACATCTGAGGAAGATGGGTCCTGAAGTCGGGGCAGCTTGGAAGGTTCCTACTCATGACCACAGAATGTGAGCTCAGATCTACAGGGATGCAGAGGTCACATAGACTCCTAAGCTGAATATGGGCCCCAGATCACATCAGATGAGTGGGGTTTACAGTCAACAATATTTATACACCTTTCCCATATTTGGGAGCCACTCTCTTCCCTGATCCAGCTTTCTGGTCCTTTTTCCAGCCATGACATCATCTCCCCAGACAATAACTTGGATCCACCTGCATATCAGATTTCAGGCTCGGGAAAAAAGAAAAAAAAAAAACTAGTATAGCCACAGGCCCTTTGGAATATAACTAAAATATGCCTACTAGCTATCTACAAAATGGAGACCCCTCCCTAACTCTCCATCTGCACTATACCAGCCTTTAGGTTCACGATTAGTCAACAATTTGTTTGGCATTCTATGTTAACTCTCTTTTCAGGTTCCACATGCTAGCATGATGCCAACCAGACATCCCTGAACAGACAACCTCACCAATGTGTCCGGGAGCTCTGATTCCCCAGAACCCTGCCCACTAGGGAAAGAGAAAGGCAGGCTGGAAGTATGGATCGACCTGTCAAGGCCCATGCTCAGTGGGGAAGCAATTACAGAAGCCAGACGGACCTTCCACCTTCTGCATCCCACAGTGATCTTGGGTCCATACTTCCAAGGGTTAAAGAACAGGCAAGCTATCAAGGAGGGGATGGGATACAGAGATCTGGTGATGGGAACTGTATGGAGTTGTATCCCTCTCATCCTATGGTTTTGTCAATGTTTCCTTTTTATTTAAAAACAAACAAACAAACAAAACCTCACCAGAGTGGTAAAATTGTACATGCTGAGACACTGTACATGCTCTGGAAAAAAGAAATTACAAAGATCATACTAGTCTCTGAAAAACAGATATCAAGAGAATTCTGTCATGATGTAATGAGTGATTCTGGTGACTGGGAGAAAAGAATGTTCCTGTTCATTTTAATCAAAAGAATTTATTCTTGGATGACCTGCTTACAGTTTTTTCATTCATGCATTCAGGCTGCTGTGTGAGCTGACTATAGTGCAACTTGATTGATTCTTTTCTGTAAGGGGTTGACTCAGAATCTCCTCTAAAAGCAACTTTAGAGCCTAGGCAAATGCAGACAGGAGTTATTTCCAAGAAATGCCCAAAAGGTCATGGGCTCATGAGCAACCCAGGATGTGCCTTCTAAAATCCATGGTTGAGAAGTGAGCTCAGTGAGATGGGCTGTGGTGGACTACAGGATTTCAGAGGCTGTCCATCCCTCCCACTCCTCTGAGGTAGGAGGGTGGAGTTGGTTAAAAGTACACTGGGAAAAGGAAAACATCAGAATGTTGTTAGGAACTGCTATGTGACAGCCCTTTGGATGACTTTCTTTTCCTTTTATATTATCCTCCATCCCTACTCTTGCACAATCCTATTTTTAATATTAGCTGCATTTTCTGCTTCTCAGCAGTTTGCTATGCTATTTTCACTGAGTTCTCATTGGAGGCTCCTGTGGGTAGAATCTCCTTGTAGGCTCACTTTGGACTCTTGGCAGAATTTATTTCCTTGAGGCTACAACCTTGCAAACCCTAGGTGTATGTTTTCATTTTTGCTGGATGGGGCTCCTTGACACTTTGCAAGAAATCTCACCAAGGGTCAGCTGATCATGAGAGTGACACCTGCCACTGTTGTCTTACAGCCTACTGTATACACAGGAGTGAATTTTCCAACATGCTTCCAGATTCCATCAGGAAAATAGTTTCAAGTCCCACCCACATGAAGGGAGAGTATCCAGAAAACGGGTTGTGAGAGAGTCCTTTAGGTCTGTCTGTACCAGTTGTCTGATCCCAGTGCCTGATACTCGACAAGTAAAACTCAGTAAATAGTCTTTTCTCTCTCTCTCTCTCTCTCTCTCTCTCTCTAAAGCAGACAAATAGCTCTTAATCTGCATCAGTTTCTTTAAATACTTTAAAAAATACTAATCCCACAGCCTGGGAGATGGTACAGTGGATAAAGCCTTAGACTCTCAAGCATAAGGTCCCAAGTTCAATCCATGGCATGTTCCATAGTGATACTTCGCTTATTTGTCTCTTGTTGGTATGCATGAGACCCCTTCTGTTTCATTTGGTTTAAATCCCCCCTGCTTAACACTATTCTATTTACATAACCACTTCATTCTATTTATATAACCGCTGTTAACAAGCACCTCCCTCCAGGGCATTGGTTCAATCCCCACTGTTTCATGATATGTTTTTGCTCCACCCCCCTCCTTGTCACACCCTGATCCTCTCCTTGTCACACTGATTGTCACCAGTCACTTTTCTCTCCACCCTCTCTATGTCACACCCTGTTTCCACCCTACTTGGCAAGTATATATAAAGACAGCATTGTGAGTTTTAGAGTACTGTACTTTGAGTTTAACTTAGCTCGTCTTAGATTATGCTGCGTCCTGCATGAATAAAGAGATACTGCCTACAACCCAGCCATGAGTCCCGGGTCATCTGTTACCCGCCCGTGAAGCCAGCCCGGAGAAAACAACATAACCCGTCGAAAACGACAGTCTCTCTCATTAATAATTAAATAAATCTTTTCAAAAACATGCCAGGGCAATATTCTGGTTCTTTCTCTCCCTACCTCCCCCCCCCTACCGTTAATATATAAATATTGGAACTGGGCAGTGGCACATCTGGTTGAGTACACATGTTGCCATATGCAAGAACCTGTGCTCAAGTCCCCAGTCCCCACCTGCAGGGAAGAAGCCTCATGAATGGTGAAGCTGTAGGTATCTCCTCCCTCCCTCTCAATTTCTTTCTGTCCCTATCCAAAATAAATAAATAAAATATTTTAAAAAATCAATAAATTTTAATAAGGTTCAGGAGATTAGAGGAGAGATTTACAACAATGGCAACTGATGTGCCACGTGTGTACAATTCCTCTAGAAGCATAATAAACCCGAGCATGGGGCAGGGGAGGTGCAACCAGTTAAGCGCACATAGTACTCAGTGCAAGGACCTGTGCAAGGATCTGGTTCCAGGCCCCAGCTCTCCACCTGCAGCGGGGACAACAAGTAGTGAAACAGGTGAAACAGGTCTGCAGGTGTCTTTCTCTCTCCCTCTGTATCTCCCCTTCCTCTCTCAATATCTCTGTCCTATCCAATAACAAACAAACAAAAAAAACAAGATGAGGAGGAGGAAAGAGAAGAAGAAAATGGCTGCCAGGAGCAGTGGCTTTGTAGTGCAGGCACCAAGTACCAGTGATAACCCTGGAGGCAAAAGGAAGGAATGGAGAAGAAAGAAAGAAAAAGGGGGTCAGGTGGTAGCACAGCAGGTTGAGCATGCGTAACACAAGGACCAGCATAAAGATCCCGGTTCGAGCCCCCGGCTCCCCACCTTCAGGGGAGTCGCTTCACAGGCTGTGAAGCAGGTCTGCAGGTGTCTATCTTTCTCTCCCCTTCTGTTTTCCCCTCCTGTCTCCATTTCTCTCTGTCCTATCCAACAACGAATGACATCAACAATAACTAATAACCACAACAAGGCTACAACAACAAGGGCAAACAAAAGTGGGGGAAATGGCCTCCAGGAGCAATGAATTCATGGTGCAGGCACTGAGCTCCAGAAAGAACCCTGGAGGCAAAAAGAAAGAAAGAAAAGAAAAGAAAGAAAGAAAGAAAGAAAGAAAGAAAAGAAAGAAACCAATCTAAGCATGGGGGCTGGGTGTTGGTGTACCTGGTTAAGTGCACATGTTATAAATATGGAGGACCTGGGTTCAAGCACCCTCCCTCCACCTGAAGGGGGGGATGCTTTATGAGTATTGAAGCTGGTCTGTAGTTGTGTGCCATTTTCTTTCTCTGTCCCTCCCTCCCCTCTCAATTTCTATCTGTTCTATCAAATAAAATAAAAAAGGAAGGAAGGAGGAGGGGGGTAAAGAGGAAGAAATGGCTACCAGGAGCAGTGGATTTGTCATGCACACACCTAACCCTAGTGATAACTCTGGTGGCAATAAAAAGAAAAAAAAAAAAGGAAAGGAAAGAAAAGAAAAGAAATCTACGTGTACTGCCCTTACTATAAGACTGAGAAGCGGGATAATGAGAGATGTTTTGCCATGCTCTAAAAAGTCATCTGGTCAAGCAAATGTGCAGCTCAACCATTAACTAGGCAGGTAGGGAGCAGGAATAAAATATGCTGCAGTTCTGGTTCCAGTGTGGATCATTGTGGCATAGGATGTCATGCCAACCTGCTTCTGAGGAACTGTGCACTAGAGACAGCATCACTGCATAGCTGCCCCCATCTGAGATATGCAGTAAGGAAGATGGCAGGGAACTTGACCCAAGCATCAGTGCTCAGCTTTAAGAGAAGAGCATACAGCATCCTGGAGATAGCATAAGAACAGAGGGTTAAAGAATAAGAAAGCTATGGGGAGTCGGGTGGTAGTGCAGCGGGTTAAGCACACATGGAGTAAAGTGCACTGACCTGCATAAGGATCCGGGTTCAAGCCCCTGGCTCCCCACCTGCAGGGGAGTCACTTCACAGGCAGTGAAGCAGGTCTGCGGGTGTCTATCTCTCCCCTTCTTTGTCTTCCCCTCCTTTCTCTATTTCTCTCTGTCCTATCTAACAATGACAACATCAATAACAACAACAATAATAACTACAACAGTTAAAAAAAACAACAAGGGCAACAAAACAAAATAAATAAATATTTAAAAAAAGAATAGGAAAGCTATCAAGGGAAGGAATGGGATACAGAGTTCTCGTGGTGGGAATTGTGTGGAATTGTGCCCCTCTTATACTATGGTTTTGTCAGTGTTTCCTTTTTATAAATAAAATAAAAAAGAAAAGTGAAAAATAAAAAAGAATTAGGGTGTTAGACTTGGGAGCATGAGGTCCCCAAGTTAGTCCTGGCATCACATGTACCAGAATGATGTTCTGGTTCTCATTGTCCTTTCTTCTCATATACACAAACAAACTAGAAAATATACTTAGACATGTGTATTATGGAAATTTGTGGTCTTTGATGATTAGAATAGTTAATTATATCTAGAAAACTCTTAAATAACAATAGGTAGCTAATTCCTTTTTCTCTTTTTTATTTTTTACTGCCACCAGGGTTATATCTGGAGCTTGGTGCCTGCATGAGTGGTGAAACAGGTATCTATCTCTCTCCCTCTCTGTCTCTCTCCCCCTCTTCTCTCAATTTCTCTTTGTCCTATCAAGAATAACAGAAAAAGAAAAAAAAAAAAAGGAAAAAATGGTCACCAGAATTGGTGGATTCATAGCACCAGCACCAACCCCTAGCAATAACCCTGGTGACAATAAAAAGAAAGAGAGAAAGAGAGAGATATAGCAATGCATCACTGTTACTGAAGTTTCCTCCCTGTAGGTGGGGACCAGGGGCTTGAACCCTGGTCCTTGTGCATGGTAACATGTTCTCTACCATGGGTATCACCAGCCAACCCCACCGTTATTTTTTTTAATTTGGGGGCCCACCTAGATGGCCCCCAACAGCAAGTGGCATCACTGAAGCCATACAGAAGTGTCCTCCAGGGCCAAGGGTAGATAGCATAATGGTTATGCAAAGAGACTCTCATGTCTGAGGTTCCAAAGTTCCAGGTTCAGTTCCCTCTACCACCATCAACCAGAGCTAAGCAGTGATCTGATTTTAAAAAAAGTCTTCCTTTGTTGTCTGAATACCAGAGTGCCAGGTTGGCTCTGACCTGCAGGAGTGAGGTTATTTCCCAGTAGTCACATAGAACTCACCACAAGAGGGTGGCCCAGATCGAGGCTGGTGCCTGGTCAGGCTCAAGTACTCTTGAGATCACTGGTTCTGTGACAAACACACAGATGGTGGAGGAATAAGGGCTGGGACCTTCCTGTTGACAGTTTCCTGGGACAGGAGGGCTTCATTCTCCCAGGAGACAGGTCATACTTCACAGCTCACCACCACACCCACACTTGAGACATTCTGTAGTTCAGCATGTATTTTGAAATATTGTGAAATAACCAGTACACTCATTTTAAATGGCATTTTTGGGGAGTGCAATGCACAGATGCTCTGAACTTTTCCTATAATCTAGGAAGTACAAAAACAACAGGATGAAATGACCAAGGTGTGCACGTGGGGGGGTGGGGGTGGGGACCAATACAAGGATGTGGGTATGCAGTATTACAAAGGTGCATAGGACTCTAAATTCAACAGGATTTTATTATGGTGTGGGCAAGTCACGTCTTTCTTTTGTTCTTTTTTTTTTTTTTTCTGCTACCAGGTATTATTACTGAGGCTTGGGGTGCATTGGATCGACCTTCTCGTGGTGCATCCCGTGAGTACCCATTCACTGGGGAAACTGACGATCCTTCCTAGCCGACTGAATCCACATGGATCCCAGTCACTTTCAAAGCCATTTAACTGGCTACGGAAGAAGGGCAAATGCTAGAAGAAGATTACTGAGGCTGGGTGCAGAGATATGAAAAGACACCTGCAGCACAGCTCCACAACTCACAAAGCTCCCTCCCTGCAGTTGAGGACTGGGAACATGGACCTGGGTCCTCAAGCATAGTAATGTGTATGCTACTGGGTACACCAGTACCTAGCCCTTAGATCTCATTAAGCAAAAGCCAATAAAACTAAGAATTGTAGGTGAGTTATTAAAGACTCTGAGGACTTGCATCCAGGAGAAACTCAAAACTGGGACTGGTTCCCAGATGGTTCTGACAAACAGGTCCAAAGATTGGGTCCTGGTGTAGAGATTTTTATACACTGTGTCCATGAGGGGAGATTACAGCTGATACCTTAGGAACTCTCTGCAAAGCAGAGTGAATCAGATGAAATGTCTCATGTTCTGCCATGAACTCAATGTTGAAGCAAGCAAACAAGATGACTTTATTTTTCTAACTTCCTAAATTGTTCTTCTGGAGCCAGTGTAATGGACCAGTTGTTTTTTATGAACCCCTTGGTGGAATATGAAGGTATTGTCTCAAATCCTTGTACCCCTGATCCTTCAGCGAGTCAGGGGGGTTGGGGTATGGCCACTTCCCAGAACCAGACCTTCTGACCTCTGGCTCCCATAGATTTCCAAGGAAGATGGCAGTTGCTGTCTGATTTATTGTGATAATTCAGGGTCCCTTTAACACTTGGCCATGCTGTTAGCTAAGGATTGTTTGATTTAGCTCATTTTGTTCAGAGATCAAAGAATTGGTACCCAAAGGCATAATAGGAAATTAAGAAACAGAAGCAAAATGGCCCTGGAGATGGTCCATTGTGTAAATCGCTGGACTTGGAAGTGTGAGGCCCCAGGTTTCATCACATGTGCAAGAGTGATGCTGTCTGTCTGTCTGTCTCTCATAGACAAACATTTTAAAAGAAAAAATTTAAGATGAAAAATTATCATCTTTATTTATTTATTGGATAGAGACAGCCAGATATAGAAAGGGAAAGAGACAGAGAGACATCTGCAACACTGCTTCACCACTTGCAAAGCTTTCCCTCTGCAGGTGGGGGCTGGGGGCTCAAACCCAGGTCGTTGTGCATTGTAACATGTATGCTCAACCAGGTGCACCACCGCCCAGCCCAGAAAAAACATAGATTAGAAGCTAGCTACCTGGGGGCAAGGCAGTGGTGCACCCATTTGAGTGCACATGTTACCATGTGGAAGGACCTAGGATAGAGCCTCTGTTCCCCACCTGTGAGGGGGAAGCTTCAAGAGCAGTGAAAGAGTACTTCAGGTCTTTCTCTCTCCCTCCCTCTCTTTCTCCCTTCTTTAAATCTCCCCATTCCCAATTTCTCTCTGTCCTATGTAATAAAAAAGAGAAAAAAAAAACTAAAAGAAAATGTTTTCTGGGAGCTGTGAGCAGGTATTGCCATGTGTGAGATTCAGCCTCAAGCCTGATCCCACCGCACTGGAGGAACTTTTGGTGCTGTGGTATTTTTCCTCCCCTCCCTTCCCCTGCACTGCACTTCCCTCTTCTCCTCACCTCTTTCCAGTTGAAAAAAAAAAATCAGCCTAGGGTAGTGGAAATCTGGTTATGAAAAAAGCAAGCAAGCAAACAAACCCCAAAATTCAAAATTACCATAACCTCATAATCCCTGAAAGATAAAAACCAGTTGCCTAGGAGGTGACACTGCAGTAAAGCTCTAGACTTCCAGGTTCAAGGTCCTAAGTTCTGATCTCTGGTACTGCAAATGCCAGAGTTGATAGTCTGGCCATCTACCCCTGCAATTCAGGCTCATTTAAATCAATTCTTTGAAATTATTTAAAAATATATATATTTATTTATTCCCTTTTGTTGCCCTTGTTGTTTTTTTTATGTTGTAGTTATTATTGTTGTTGTTATTGATATCGTCATTGTTGGATAGGACAGAGAGAAATGGGGGGGGGAGGCAAACGGGGAGAGAAAGACAGACACCTGCAGACCTGCTTCACCACCTGCGAAGTGACTCCCCTGCCAGTGGAGAGCCAGAGGCTTGAACTGGGATCCTTATACCAGTCCTTGCGCTTTGCGCCATATGCGCTTAACTGCCCAACTCCCAACTCTTTGGAATTCTACCATGATTCCTGAAGACTACTCTATTTTCTCTCATCTTTTTAATTTTTTTCTTAATGAAGGTTTGTTTATTTTTGAGAGAGAACCAGAATATCATTTTTGCACATGTGATGCTGGGAATCAAACTTGTTTCCTCAGGTTATACACTGTTTTCTACTACTAAGTTATATCCTAGATCCTTGCTCTCAACTTTCCTTACTTCTTCCTCTTTTTAAAAACCTGAGTACTGTTCAATATGGGAACTGAGATGGAGTCTCCTCATGCATAATCACTGTCCTATTTCCCCACCCTTTTTGCTTTTCTTTTTGATGTATTCACCTAACATTGATTGAATGGCTACTTTGTAGTAGACTTTTTTTTTTTAATTGAAAGCCTGCAAAACATTGCAGTATTATATTGCACCAAAGCAAAAGACTCTGGGAAAGAAGAAGGGAGGGGCTGGAGAGGATGTTGAGTCTTGGTACATGATGGTGGAAAGAGACATACATTGGGGGTGAGAGGCTCCTATCCTGGGGAAATAAGAAATTATACTGATGTGTCAACATCAGTACTATAAACCATTAAGGAAAACACTGTAGTTGAACCCAGCCCAGAGAGCGTGGCACTTAGCTTGGGAGCAGCTGTTTTAAATTTCAACTGAAATGGAGCTTGCAGTTTTGAAGTATCTAGCAGTTGTTGAGACAAATTTCTAGAGATAAACAAATCACAGAGATGGAATCCCTAGAGCATGAGAGTTTCTCTTAAGAGTAGCTTTTGATCTCAGAACCACATTTCAAGGTGACACATCCAGGGGTGATCCTGTATTAGAAAATGTCAGTCAAGGACCCACTGTTTGAGAGAGAGAGAGGGGGCTCTCTGAGTTTTCCAGAACATAGCTCAGTTTATGTCAAGACAGCACTGACTCATGAAAAGAAGGAGCTGCAAAAACTCTACACAGTGTTGTGTTTCTGGCAGCCAGAAAAAAAAAAAAAACCAAGAAAAATGTGCAGAATCTCCATACCATCCAAATGTAAGCAGTTCCTCAAGACCTTTAGGTATTATTATTAGTTAAAAGCCCATCTGATCAACTTGGATCAACAACAGTAGAGAATGTTCCATCCTCCAAAGGGAGGCTGGACAACATACTCTATGCTACATCTGAGGAAGATGGGTCCTGATATTGGGGCAGCTTGGCATGTTCCTGCTCATGACCACAGAATGTGAGCTCAGATCTACAGGGATGCAGAGGTCACATAGGCTCCTAAGCTGAATATGGGCCCCAGATCACATCAGATGAGTGGGGTTTACAGTCAACAATATTTATACACCTTTCCCATATTTGGGAGCCACTCTCTTCCCTGATCCAGCTTTCTGGTCCTTTTTCCAGCCATGACATCATCTCCCCAGACAATAACTTGGATCTACCTGCACATGAGATTTCAGGCTCAGGGAAAAAAAGAAAAAAAAAAAAAAAACTAATATAGCCACAGGCCCTTTGGAATATAACTAAAATATGCCTACTAGCTATCTACAAAATGAAGGCCCCCCTCCCAACTCTCAATTTGTTTGGCATTCTATGTTAGCTCTCTTTTCAGCCGCCACGTTCCAGATGCTAGCATGATGCCAACCAGACATCCCTGGACAGACAACCCCCCCAGTATGTCCTGGAGCTCTGATTCCCCATAACCCTAGAACCCACTAGGGAAAGAGAGAGGCAGGCTGGGAGTTTGGATTGACCTATCAAGGCCCATGTTCAGCGGGGAAGCATTTACAGAAGCCAGACAGACCTTCTGCATCCCACAATGACCTTGGGTCCATGCTCCCACAGGGTTAAAGAAAGCTATCAAGGAGAGGATGATGGGATATGGAGTTCTGGTGGTGGAATTGTGTGGAGTTGTACCCTTCTTTTCCTATGGTTTTGTCAGTGTTTCCTTTTTATAAATAAAAAAATAAATAAAAGCCCATCTGAGAAGGCACAATAATGAGAGCACATTTTTGTGTGTGTGTGTCCAGTGTCACAAAGACTTCTTCCAATCATCAGACTTATGTGACTATGACAAGATTCATGTAAGAGTAAGAGTGAGGTCTTTCTCTTGTAGTAACACAGAATGTCTATCACAAATAAAACCAATTCAGGCTCATGAGAGAATCCACATAGGAGAAAAGCCCTATGTATGCTCATTGTGCTGGAAATGTTACTGTCAGTCACCTACTCACCATCACTACCACCTGAAGATTCACCAGAAAGATAATGTCCAAAATTGTTCCCTTCAGGACCTGGGCGATGGTAGATAGGATAGAGCCTTCAACTCTTATAACTGAGATCCTGGGTTTTATCCTCAGCAGTACATGAGGGCACCAAGGACAGACAGGTAGAGCTCCATGAATGATTGTGCAGTGCTATGGTGCCTCTCACTCTTTGGCAAAAATTTATAGTAGGGAGTCGGGTGGTAGCGCAGTGGGTTAAGCGCACATGGAGCAAAGCACAAGAACCGCCGTAAGGATCCTGATTCGAACCCCTGGCTCCCCACCTGCTGGGTGATCTTTTCACAGGTGGTGAAGCAGATCTACAGGTGTCTGTCTTGCTCCTCATCTCTGTCTTCCCCTCTTCACTCCATTTCTCTCTGTCCTATCCAACGACATCAATAACAACAACAACAACAATAATAACTACAACAATAATAAAACAAGGGCAACAAAAGGGAATAAATAAATAAATATATAAAAAATTTATAGTAGAAAAATTTGAACTGAGATTTCTCAGTAGTAGAGTGCATGTAATTTCTTTGTACTTTAAAACAAATGTCACCTCCATACCAGAAACTTCCTCGGCTATGGCCCCAGGGTAGTAGTGCACACAAATAGGTATCTATGTCCATAATATATAATATGTGTTTAGAAATACTTTTTTTTCACTGCTCCTGGAGGCTATTTGTTCCCTTTGGTTGACCTTGTTGTTTATCATTATTATTATTGTTGTTGCTATTGCTGTAATTGTTGTTGGATAGGACAGAGAAAAATTGAGAGAGGATGGGAAGACAGAGAGGGGGAGAGAAAGATAGACACCTGCAGACTTGCTTCACCGCCAGTAAAGAGACCCCCCCTGCAGGTGGGGAGCTGGGGGCTTAAGCCAGGATCCTTGCACCAGTCTTTGTACTTTAAACCATGTGTGCTTAACCTACTGCACTACCACTTAGCCCCCTAGAAATACTTTTATGTTTTGGTCATGTCTCCTATTTTATTTTTTAAAAGTATATTCTTAATTACTATTATTATTATTTTTAAGTAAAAAGAGCACTGCTCAACCCTGGCTTATGGTGGTGCTGGGGATTGAACCTGTGATCTTAAATCCTCAGGCGTGAAATAACCAATATGCTGTCCTCCAGCCCCCATTCTTAATTCTTTTTAAAATATATTTTAGGGGAGCAGGTGGTGGTACACTGGGTTAAGCACACATAATGCCAAGCACAGGGACCTGCTCAAGGATCCAGGTTCAAGCCCAAGGCTCCCCACCTGTAGGGGGGCCGCTTCAGAAGTAGTGAAGCAGGGCTGCAGGTGTTTATCTTTCTCCCTCTTTGTCTTCCCCTCCTCTCTCAATTTCTCTCTGTCCTATCCAATAAAAGAAAAAAGAAAGGAAGAAAGAAAGAAAGAAAAAATGGCTACCAGGAGTAGTGGATTCGTAGTGTAGACACTGAGCCTCCAACAATAACATGGGAGGCAAAAACAAACAAAAATACATATTTTATTTATTTGTTGGATAGAGATGGACAGAGAGAAATTGATAGGGAAGGAGGAGATAGAGAAGGGAGAAAGAGACACTTGGAACATTGCTTCACCACTTATGAAGTCTTCATTGTTTTTTAAAATATTTTATTAATGCAGGGGTCAATAACATACTGGTTATGCAGACTCTCATGCCTGAGGCTCCGAAGTCCAATCCCCTGCACTACCATAAGTCAGAGCTGAGCAGTGCTCTGGTAAGAAAAAATAAATATATAATCCCATGCATAGACATTGAGAAATAAGAACAGAAAAGGAAACACAAAGCAGAATTTGAACTGTGTTTGGTGCCTTGCACCAAAATAAGGGACAAAGGAGGCGAGGGAGGAGTAGGTACTTTCAGGGCTTAGTACATGATGGTGGAGGAAGACCTAGGCTAGGTGGGGGTTTAGAGT
This sequence comes from Erinaceus europaeus, assembly GCF_950295315.1. NCBI lineage: Eukaryota > Metazoa > Chordata > Mammalia > Eulipotyphla > Erinaceidae > Erinaceus > Erinaceus europaeus. Next base: position 48,194 of record NW_026647779.1, read on the forward strand.
GTTTTGCAAAAACTGAGAAATTTTACACATGTACCAACAACTGTATTTACTGTTGACTATAAACCATTAATCCCCCAACTAAAAATACAAAAAAAAATTGAGTATTTTAAAATTCAAAAAACAAGTTATGGTTAAAAAATAATGTATATATATGTGTGTATATATATATAATTTATTAATGTGAGAAAAGAGGGTATAGAGAGCCAGAGCATTGGTCTGGCACTTGCAATACCTGGGACTGAACTCCGGACCTCGTGCTTGAGAGCCAAAACTTTATTCACTGTTCTCCTCCCAAGCCAGTCTTCTATTTATATTCTATTTATCTTCTATTTATTTTAAATGAATGTAAAGTTCAAGGAGTACAAGGGATTCTTCTGTTTTCTTCACTAGAGTATATCCGGTGCCTAGAACTCAGATGACCAATAGAGAGCTACTGGGGGGTGGGGAGGGGATGGTGGCAATATGCAGATGAGGAAACAAGTTCAGGGAGTAAAGTTGACAATTCCAAATTTCACAGCTACTACCGGCCTATCAACTGACCAATCTAATCCAGGGGTGGGGAAATGTTGGATCCACGAACCATCTATGGCTTGATAATTGTGTATGGGCCTGGAATGATGTTATACATGTCCACATGGCATTAGAGAGAAAAAACGATTCCCTGCCCCTTATCTAACCTAATCTGATCTAGTCCAATACAAACTAATCTAGCTGCAAAACTATTATCTTCCTATGCTATCTATATATTATCTAAAATCTATGTACCTAACTATATCTACCTATGCACCTTACCTGTCTCACCAGTCCGCATTAAAATCTTTTTTCTTTGCGATTCTACAGCACTCCGAGCTTTATTAGATCTCTTATGTATTTACTTTTGTGAATGGTGTGAACCATGGAACTGGTTTTATCTTTCTCCAAGAAGCTAGCCACTGTCCCACTTTAATTAATTAATTAATTAATTCATTTATTCATTCATTCTTTCTTTCTTTCTTTCTTTCTAGACAGAGTGACAGGGAAAGAGAGAGAAAAAAAACACAGTACAACAGCTTCCTTCAACACGGTGGGGGCCTGGCTCGAATCGGGATCAAGAGGCCTACCGCTGCACGCGGCCGCGCCCACCTACTCAGCCCCTCAGGTAATGTCGGCCACCTTTGAAGGGGCGGGGCAGAACATCTGCCGGCTGGATTCCCGACGCATCCCTATTGGTCCAGAAAATGAGTGATGTAAGAAGATTCCCCGCCCCTGAGGTTCCCTTCGCCCCCCCCATCAGGCGAGCGTGCTGCGGGGTGCGACGCCTGCCTGCGGGATTCCCAACGCCGTCCCCATTGGCTCAGAACCTGAGTGACGCAAGCGCGCCCTTCCCTCGTCCGCTAGTCGCCCGGGGGCGCTGACGTGTCGTGAGGCGGGCGGTTCCGGCCCCTCCCCGCGCGGGCAGCCACTCGCCGCAGCGTCCGAGGGGCGGAGTGGCGGGAACCGGCGCTGTCCCGGCTACTCTCCGGCCCGCCCCACCGCCCGACCCCCGGATGAGGGTATATATTTGGGGCGGGCACCAGACGCCTCTTAGAAACCGCACCGAGGGAGCCGCCGTGGCTGAGGGAGGTGAGCAGCCCGCGGCCGCTGTCGCCGCCGCCGCCGCAGCCCCCCTCGCTCCCTCACTCCGCTCCGGACGGCGGACGGGCCGCGCGCACACGCCGCGGGCTCCTGGGCGTCGGGGGCCACCGGCGGGGCTTTGTCAGAGCCGGGGGCCGCCTGAAAGGTGGCATCGGGGAGCCTCTCTTTCAGGGGCTGGGGCCTGTCTCACCTGAGTGAGTGGGGGACCAGGGACCGGTCCCAGCAGAGTGGGGGCGTGGAGGGCTGCTTTACCTAAGCAGGGACAGGAGGCACCCGCCTTACCTGGATGGGGGTTAGGGACATGGCTCACCTGGATGGAGTCTAGGGACTTCCTCACCTGAGAGAGAGAAGGGGAGCGAGTGTGAGCGGGTGGGTTGGCTTAGGGGTAGGGAGCTCCAGGTGCTCAGTTTGGAGCCAGGTGAGCAGAGTTGCTCATGCAGTGAGGATGGTGGCCAGTACTTCGTGGGAGTGAGCTGGGGTCTGGAGTCCCTGAGAACAAGAGTGCTGAGAATACGCTCCAGAAGGCGAGGACATTCTCATGGGGCGTGGGTGGGGGAGTGATAGCCCCACAGAAGCTACTTGCCCCTGGAGGGTAGCATTCCTGCTTTTCCCCGGGACTCCTGGTCAAGCATTAGGGTGGACTGGAGGGCTGTGCTGAGCATGTGTCTCCAGTCAGGCCTGCCCTGTGCTCTGCTTGTTGCACGCGTTTTTGTTTTTGTTTTTTTTTTTTTTTAAATATTATTGTATAGAGACAGAAATTGAGGGGAGAGGGGAAGATAGAGAGGGAAAGAGACAGAGACACCTGCTTCATCACTTACGAAGGTTTCCCCTGCAGGTGGGGACCAGGGGCTTGAGTGCTTAACCAGGTTGATTGCACGTGCCTTATGAGATGGAAATCAGGTGGCAGCGATAACAGGGATATGTCATTCTGTGGCGCTTTGAATTGATGGACTTCAGGTGGGGATCAAAGGGTTCGCTAAGACTACTGAAGATAGTTTTTATTCCTTCCTTAGTGGTGAGTTGGCTCACTTAACCAGGACAAAGACTGACCTGGTAGACTGCTGCCAAACATTTAGAAGGCCCAACACTTGTGTCTCAGCCCTAAAAATTTCCAGAAGCTTTATATGGTTTACTGATTAATTTGGGAGCAGAAAGACAGGAGGGGAGACCAGGATTGAAGGAGGAAGTACTGGATTTCTTTAATATACTGAAATTCTAGTAAAGGGATATTTGATAACAGGAGTTCTTTTTTTCCCCAATTTTGACATAATTTTTTTTTTTTTAATTTAGGGAGATTAATGGTTTACAGTAACTATGTTGATACATGGGTAAAATTTCTCAATTTTCTGCAAAACGCTCATCCCAGCCTAGGTCCTCCTCCACCATCATGCACTGAAAGTGGCCTCCTCCCACCCCCAGTCTTTTGCTTTGGTGCAACACACCAAAACCAGTCCAAGTTCTACTTTGTTTTTCCCTTTTCTGTTCCTATTTCTCAACTTCTGTTCATGAGTGAGATCATCCCATAATCACTTTTCTCTTTCTAGCTTATCTTACCTAACAGGATTCCTTCAAGCTCTAAGATGAAGTGAAGACTTGGCATCGTTTTTCAAGGAATTGTTAGACTAGGAGCATATTTCAAGTTCAGCTGTCATTTTGAGAGCAGGTCTTCAGCTTTTCCAGACACTGGTTTTGAAAGTCTCACTGCTATGTACACATGTGCATTTATGCACCTCTTGTCAGAATTAAAGCATAAAATGTTAATGATCTGTGTGCCATAGAGGTGGTTATAGGTCCCTCAAGAGGATCATTGATAAATTAGACACTCAAGTATGGTTGTTCTGAACATGTATAATATATGCATTTGTATTTATTTATTTTTACCAGAGCACTGCTCAGCTCTTGCTTATCGTGGTGTGGGGGATTGAATCTGGGACTTTGGAGCCTCAGATGTGAGAATCTCTTTGCATTATGCTATCTACCCCTGTGAACATGTATAATATATGTAAGCAAACATTGCTGCCGTGTCAAACTTGTCATCTAGTCCAGGTAGCAAAGCTTGCCCTTTGTATCTTGTCATCATAGCTCTATTTTCTAAAGCAGCTGATGACTTTTTAGGAAAACCTTGAATAAGATTTTAAAATGTCACTATCCATATGTTTGCAGGTGCATTAAGCCATAAAATACCCTCTTCACTTGGGACTACCCTCTGAGGGTGTGTGAGAAAGGCTGGTTGTTCTATTTGTGAAGAATTTTCACAGAATCAAATGATTTCATAGGACCTTCTCTAGAAGGAGGGCTTCTGCTTCTTCTGTTACTTGGGTTCTTGCTGGTCTTCCCACTATGGCATATTCCCTTAAATCTGGGCAAAGGCAAGAGCATAAATGAGACTGTAGGGAAAATCTCATTCCTTGGAAAAGAGTTGAATATAAACTCATTTCTTCTCAGCTGTTATTCATTTAGTGACATAAAAAAAAAACTAAAAATAGTGACAGTATATCTCTTGAAACCTATATAAGTGAGAAATGCTTAGTATCCCAATAAATGTCGAGGGCTTAGTGTCCTGCTTTTGTGCTTGTCTGTACTCTCCAGGCAATCTCATTTGATATAGGACTTCACATCCTGGATTGTAACACCTTAAGTGTTTTACAGTGAGTTCCAGCATAACCTTTCACTGGGCTGTTTGCTGTCTAATTGGCATTTCTATTTGAATGTCTTCTAGGTTCCTCAAGCATAACGTGACCTAGAGTGAAATAATTGTTTCCGTCCCCCTGTCCACATGCCTCGAGAGCTGCTCCTCTCCTTGTGTCACCCCCTTACTCACTGGCACCATCACTGACTAGTTGTCATCTTTACTTGAATCCTATCTTCCACTTACTTTGCCTTTGACACACACATAATCCTGCACAGCATTCTTGGGAATCCACCTGCATACCAGCAGCCCCTAGTCTTCTAGACCTCCTTGGAATGGGAGTGCATACGGGGTTGTTTGTTCAGGGGTCTCTCATCACCTAAATCAGCACCTGGCTGATAGTAAGTACTCATTGCTTACTGTGTTTGTGGTTGTTAAATGGCATGGGAGGGGGCCAGGTGGTGGTACACCGGATTAAGTGCACATAGTACAAAGTGCAAGGACCTGCACAAGGATCCCAGTTTGAGCCGCCGGCTCCCCACCTGCCGGGAGGGGGTTGCTTCACGAGGTGAAACAGGTCAGCAGATATTTTTCTTTATCTCCCTTTCTACCTTCCCTGCCCCTCTCAATTTCTCTTTGTCCTATCCAATTAAAGAAAAAAAGTGGAAAAAACAGCCACCAGGAGCAGTGGATTTTTAGTGCAGGCATCGAGCCCCAGTGATAACCCTGGAGGCAAAAAAGAAAAAAAAAATTAAATGGCATGTGAATGGTCTTCCTTCTTAAATTGTCTGTTGTTAGTTTTCCATATAATAAGGGTTCAGTTGTATGTTAATGACCAGAAGCTAGGTTTGGGTGACGGTGAGCATAATGGAGTAGATGCAGATGTTGCTCGATACCTGAAACATACAGGATGCTATCAACCAGTGTTACTTTAATGAAGTAAACGAAAGGAAACACTCAGCAGTAACCTGTCTATAGAAATGGGTGAGAAGGGCGGTTGTGGGCCCATCTGCTTTCATTCAGCAAGTGCAATGGCAGAGAGAAAAGGTCAATCTTCTGCCTACACCCAGACAATGTCCTTGTTCCTTGAATACCTTTATTTACTTGAACCATTCTCATACTGTTTCCACTAACTGGATTTTCTTGTACATCTTGTTTCATTGGCAAACTTCATGTCACCTTCCAGAGCCGTGTCCAGCTGTAGCTTGGGACTGTGCCTCAGTGGTCAGACACACAGCGTTCCTATTTAGCGGGAGCTAATAACATATCTGTCTGCACCAGCCACTGTTCTGAGTGCTTTCACTATACGAATCCATTCATTCTCTTCCTCTTAGAGATGATCACTGACTTTATAGATTATTTTAAAGAGAAGGAGCGCTGGAGCACAGAACAGGCATTTACTCCATGTCACAAAGTAGTGGAGCTGGGATCTGAAGCAGTCATTCTGACTCAGAACCCATTGCTGGTCACCACCACCATCACCTTTTTTCTTTCTTCCTTTTTCTTTTTTTTTTTTTTTTTTTTTTAACGATTTTATTTATTTATGAGAAAGATAGGAAGAGAGAGAAAGAATCAGATATCACTCTGGCACATGTGCTGCCAGGGATTGAACTTGGGACCTTTTGCTTGTGAGTCCAAAGCTTTACCACTGCGCCACTTCCCGGACCACACACCATCGCCTTTTGCAATGACATTGCAGGTTGGATTATTACCTAGTAAGCAAGTCACTTACCCTTTCTGCTTTATGTGAGGTTTCGCTATACCATGGAAAGGTCATGGGCATTAGAGTTGGGGTTATTATCCCTATTTTCCCATCTGCTACATTGTGCAACCTTGGGAAAATTACTTAACCTCTTTGAGCCTCTTTTTCTCATAGGTTGTAAAAATGATTTCACTTATGCCTTTGAACTTTGTGAAGAAACTTTGGCATTTCCATTTAATGAGTGAAAGTACCTGCAGCTTAGCTCAAGAAAAAGATCCAAAGATTAGTTCTGTTGCATTCCCAAATGTGCAAAGATTTCCTGTTAGGTTAGATTATGTAAGGCAGGCCTCTTAGAATGAGTGGGACTTCAGTAGGTTGAAAAGACTGAAGAAAGAACAAGGTGTAATGGTGAGGATATTAGCTGATAGCCAACTGGAACAGCCAGTTAGTTCCTTTTCATTTCCTGTAGTGACCTTCATTTGGATAGTAATCTTTGGTAACTTGTAAAGAGTGCTTTCTCAGTATCTTTCATCAGACTCTTGAAGTTTTTCCATCCCTGAGGGATACCTAACTAAACCAAAAACAAAAATCAAGAACGTAACAATCATATGTGTGAATCTCATTTGAAATAGATTTTATAAGATTCTTGAGGTCAGTCCCTGTCACTTCTGTTTTGGAGAGTATATTATAAAGAAAACACATATACCAAGAAGGGAGTTGCAAGTCTTTGTTGTATGCTAATATCTTTCCTAAAATTGTTTTTAAGTGAATGTGGGTTAGAATTATTTCTAAGAAATGTTTGATTCCTCATGCCCAGTGCAGAATAAGAAGTAAGAATATCTTTTGAAATGAAGTAATATCTTTCCTAAAATTGTTTTTAAGTGAATGTGGGTTAGACTTATTTCTAAGAAATGTTTGATTCCTCATGCCCAGTGCAGAATAAGAAGTAAGAATATCTTTTGAAATGAAGTATGTGCTTGACCTACAGATTTCTCCACCTAGCTAACTTGAGCATATTCTTCCTTTCTCCATCTTATTTTCTGTGAGCTCATCTCTGTAAAGTGAGTCAGAATGAAAAACACCAGTAGTGTTCATATTTCTGAATAAAGTTATGACTAATGTGTTTCTACTCGCTCCTGAGAGCTAGTCTAAATTAATGGGTGAGAGTGTGGATTTAGGAGTCAGTTTGACTGATTTGAACCCCAATTCTATCACTTTGCCAGTTTAGAGCCTTGGGTGAGTTATCTCTGTGCTTCAAAGTCGTCTTCTGTCACCCCAACAACAGGACCTAAGGAGTCACTTGAGGATTAAATCAACAGGGTCTGTAACACAGTCAGTTGTACTGCCACTTGTAGGTGAAATGTTAGCACTAAGTGTGACTGTCTTTGCAGGGTATCCTTGATTTAGGTGCCCTTAACCAAGCTTTTCATGAGTTAGCTCTCCCCTGCACTATTGTTCATCATTCTGCTTGAGCCTGTAGTTTTCTTCCAGCGGGACCTTCCACACAAGTGCACCTTGTGCTTCCTAATCTTATCTGTATCATCTGCTTTGATGCTCACCTCTATCATGCTTCCCTATGAGCTCTTTCTACACAGGATTATGTGTGTTGGCATTTACTTCTCTTTGGCCAGTAAATGAAATGTTTCCTCACTCTCATTTTTTTTAGAGTTCTGCAATTTGCTTTCTTTTTTTCTTTTCTTTTTTTGCTTTTATGACTTGCTCCTACTCTTTGATTGCATTTTTTAGAGTTCTGCAGTTTGCTTTCTTTTTCTTTTTACTTTTGGCTTTTATGACTTGCTCCTACTCTTTTGATTTTGTTCTGTATGTATTCTTTCTTCTGGTATTCCTTTAGGGTTCAATTCTTAGGAGAATAGACATGCTTTTATGTATTTATTTATTTATTTTGGGGTGGAGTCAAACTGAGAGGGAAGGGGGAGGGAGGAGGGGAAACACGTGAAGCACAGCTTCACCACTTGGGAAACTTCCTCCTTGCAGATGGGGACTGGGGGCTTGAACCTGGATCCTTGTGCATGATAGTGTACACACAACCAATTGTGCCTTTACCTGGCCCCAGGGCATGCTTTTATTACTTGCCTGTAGAAAATGCTGTGAAATAAATTGCACTTCCTATGACTATAGGTGGTTCTACCTCCTTAAATTTTGTTGTGCTCTGAATACAGTAGTTATTTTCATCTTTAAGGAGAAAAGGAATGTGACTGTGTGGCGCAATGGATAGTACATTTGGACATCTAATGCCAAGGAAAGAAGATCAGCTGAAATATCAAGCTGTAATATTTTAGTGGTCAGAAGAATAGTCTGGAATGACAGTATAGTAAGGAGTTAGTCCTGGAGTCTGACCACTCATACATGCCCCAGCCTCTGTGCTTTGCTCTCCTGAGCTGTAAAGCAATGATATGTATATGTATATGTATATGTATATGTATATGTATATGTATATATATGCATACATATAGTGCCCATGTCACAGAATTGTTATAAAATGAGATCACATAGGTACAGTAGTACCAAGTACAATGCCTGGTATATAGTGCAAATGATCATTCTTTTATTTGTTTATTTATAAAATGGAAATATTGACAAGACCATAGGATAAGAAGGGTCCAATCCCCACCCCCAGAACTCTGTATTCCACCCTCTCCCTTGAAAGGTTTCCTATTCTTTATCCCTCTGTGTGTATGTACCCAGGATCATTATGGGGTGTAGAAGGTGGAAGGCCCGGCTTCTGTAGTTGCTTCCCCACTGAACATGGGTGTTGGTAGGTCGATTCATACTCCCAGCCTGTCTCTCTTTTCCCAGTGGGGCAGAGCTCTGGGAAGGCAGGGCTTCCCAGAACATGGGTGTTGGTAGGTTGATTCATACTCCCAGATGTCTCTCTTTTCCCAGTGGGGCAGAGCTCTGGGAAGGCAGGGCTTCAGGACATATGTTGGGATTGTCTGCCCAGGAAAGTCAGGTTGGCATCATGGTATCTTGAACCTGGTGGCTGAAAAAGAGCAAATGATCATTCTGTCACACACAGTGTGAGGGAAAGGCAGACATTGACCTGAACCTCAAGGGTTTTTTATGTATTTTTATTTTTAGTAGGAAAACCTTGAGTCTATAGAGTTTAGATTCTGACCTGTTGTTTATTTCATTTCTCTTACAGGTTTCCTGGTACAACACTTAGAGCCCTATCTTCACAAAGTGTGGCTACCTGAGCACTATGAATGTCAATGATCTCACTCTCAGATTGTCCCAAGCTGGGCAGGAGCACCTTCTGCAGTTCTGGAATGAACTGGACGAAGCCCAGCAGGGAGAACTCTATGCAGAGCTCCAGGCCATGAACTTTGGGGAGCTGAATTCTTTTTTCCAAAAGGCCATTGAAGGATTTAACCAGTCTTCTCAGCAAGAGAAGGTAGATGCACGGATGGAACCTGTCCCCCGTGAGGTGTTGGGCAGTGCCACCCGGGATCAAGACCAACTCCAGGCGTGGGAGAGTGAAGGTACACATGCTGAAGTCACTGGGAGAGACACTGATGCTGTTGAAGTCTTTGGTTTTGTAACTAAGGCTCTGACGCAGACTCCCTTAAACTAGGGGGCCCATTTGAGAGATGTGTTGTCAGGCCTCTGTGGAATCTCCTATCTCAGTCCCTGTTTCCTTCCCATTTCTGGGGCCAATTCTAGACTTTCCTCAAATTTAAGTCTTAATTTTCCTCCTGTCTCTTTCCTTCACTTTCCAGACTTCAGCTAGATTCCTTTTTCTGAATTTAAGCTCAGTTTCACTGTATACTGACCTAATTGAAGCCCATCCCTCCCTGACCTCAGTGTCTAGTCATGTTTCTTGCATCTCCCTTCTCCCTCAGAGCCCCCCATATCTTATCACACCAAGTAATCCACCTTCTCTGAGTCTTGGAGCAGCCTTTGTTTTGTCTGCTATTGGTCACCTTCTTCTTTTTGTTTAAATTTAATAATGAACAAGTCCGTTGGGATAAGAGGGATACAATTCCACACAGTTCCCACCATCAGAGTTCTCTTTAATAATGAACAACAAGTCCATTGGGATAAGAGGGATACAATTCCACACAGTTCCCACCATCAGAGTTCTCTAGCCCACTCCCTCCATTGGGAGCATTCCTATTCTTTATCCCTCTGGGAGCATGTACTCAGGATCATTATGGGGTACAGAAGGTGGAAAGTCTGGCTTCTGTTAATTGCTTCTCCACTGGACATGGGCATTAACAGGCTGACCCATACTCCCAGCCTGTTTGTGTCTTTTCCTAGTGGGGCAGGGCTCTGGAGAGGTGGGGTTCCAAGACTTTTAGGTGAGGTTGTCTGCCCAGGGAAGTCAGGTTGGCATCATGGTAGCATCTGCAACTTGGTGGCTGAAAAAGCATTAAGATATAAAGCAGAACAAATTTTTATATATAGCAGATGAGATTTGGGTTATCCATTTTGGGAAAGTTAGGAAGGGTATTTTAGGTATATTCCAAAAGGATCAAGTCTATTAATTCTTGCTTGAGCCTGACAGCTAACATGCACGTGGGCCTAAATGTATTGTGTGGGGAGATGGTGTCAGAGTTGGGAATGAGACTAGAAAGCGTGGTCAGGGAAGAGAGTAGCTCCCCAAATGGCAAAAGTACATAGTCTGATCTGGGGCCCACTGGTCACCTTCTAAGGTTGTCCTTGGAGTTGTGACAGGCAGTGGCTCCATGCTTAAGAGATGTACACTCTGTAGGTTTACACATATCCTATCTGAACAATGCTCATTTCTTCTGCATCCCAAGGCAGTGGTGTTAGATAGTCCATGCTTTCGCATTCTGACTTCTAGGGATAATTTTTGATGTCTTCTTCAGTATTATTGTCAGTTCCTCAAGGGCAGCTATGTCCTTGCTGTCTGTATTACTAGCACTTGGAACAGGATTTGTAGTTGTAAACTGGTCTGTAAACATTTGCTGAATTACTTCTACTACTTTTTCATTCAAAATGTATCTTCATATCTGTCCTATAACCAGTAGTAATTAGTAATTTTGAGAATGACCACATAGCAGAAACATAGTTTTACAAGGATAATTAAGAGATTTGGTTTTTATAATCTGCTGCTTCTCTGGAGGTAGAAGCTATTTCAGCCTACATCCTTAGCGATTGCTAAGTTTTGCTCTGGCCCCATTTTCTTATCTATAGTGAACAAGTTAAAGTCTTCTGCTTTAAAAAAACATTTCTTTATAAAAGTAATGTCAAAATGACAAATACTGTAGAGAAATTACCCTAAGCCTCATGAAATCTGCTTTATTTGTTCACACTACCACCCAGCACAAAACAAATTATGTACGTATAGTGCATGCAGTACTATAGTAGATATAATCCTCTAGATCTGTGTCCTAACCACCACCCCCCCTTTTATTTTTGTGGAGGCGGGGGAGAGCTATTTTTGAGGCATACCCTATCACCCACAGAAGAAGGTGACAACCACTGTATTCTTGTAGTCTTCTCTACAAGAATACAGTTTACAGAGTTACTGATATTCAAACTACAGCTAGGAGCACTGTTTTATGGGGGTGGGGGCAGGGAGTACCAAACTGGCAGGTCCCAGCCCTCCCCCAACTAGTTCAGTTCTACTTAGTTTTGTCTATTTGATTGTTATAGGAGGATTGATTGATTTAAAAGGGGGTAGGAATACATTGATAAGTGGCTCAGTGGCAGAGCACAGAACTCACATGTCTGAGGTCCTCGGTTCAGTCCCATGCTCTGCATATACTAAACCAATTCTCTGGTTTCTCTTTCACAAAGTAAATAATCTTTTCTTAAAATAAAAAGGTTTAGAAAAAAAAAAAACCAAAAAACCCAAAAACTTAGCTATCGTTAAGGACAGTCCTTCCCAGATCTAAAATATTGATAGTGATCAGGTAAGATAACTTACCTAGGAGGGTGCCTGCTTTTTTATGTATGCAAACCATAAACTGGATTTGAACCTCATATGGCAGTATTGTGGCACACTGAGAAAAGCTTTCGTGCTATCGTCTTTTTCTTTAATTTCTTTATTGGGGAATTAATGTTTTACATTCAGTGCTATGGTCTCTATCTCTCTCTCTAATGAAAAGTTGGCCTAGAGTAGTGAAGCCCTAATTACACACACACACACATACACACAAACACGCACGCACGCACGTGTGCACAGCGCCAGCCTGGCTTCTTCCATAGTGTTGACATTGGTGCTGAGCTGTGAGCAAGGTTTTGGTGACACAAGGCACCCTTCAAACTTAGGCTCATTCATTCTTTCCTCCTTCCTGGTTTCAAAAGTCTGTTTTCCAAACCCCAAACCATGCAGATCTCTTTCATAATGGTGTCCCAACTTCATTGGAGCCTTAGAATTAGATCTTACAGAAAACTGGTGCTTTTTCCATGTCAGAACCTTGAGTAACTTGAGTCTTTCTGACCTTTTTATTTAGATCTGTGGAAAGACTTTTTTACTTAATCTAAAATCCGGAATGGTTACAGCCAAGTAAAGTACAAGAAGGTGCAAAGTAAACTTCCTTTTGGCTTTCTTTCAGAAGAACAATATTTGAGGCATAAACATAGTGGTGGAGAAGGAATCTTTGTAATTGACATTACATCTTTTTCACTTTGCTGGAAATTGCCGTGTGTGTACAGATTCTAACTGAAATTCTTGCAGTTACCAGATGGTTTCTTTCACTCGTGTGGAATACAGGGAATTGAGATACGTGAATTTCGAGGGGAAAAAAAAGTGGGGTCTGGGGAGACAGTAAAATAGTAATGCAAAAATAATTCTCTGAGACTCCCAGGTTTAATTCCTGGCATCACCTTAAGCCAGAGCTGAGCTATTCTCTGGTTTAAAACAACCCCACCCACCCACCAAACTGTCTCTAAGAGTTTGTGAGAACTCTGGTGGTTATTGTTGGGATATTGTTGGGATATTGAGGGGATAATTACAAAACTTCATTGGTGGGTATGGTGCAGAATTATACCCCTCCAGTCTTATATTATTGAAAAGCATTGTCAAAGTACCAATAAAATTAAAAAAAAAAAGAGGAGGAAATAAACTGTCAATAATAATAATCATGAAAGGGGAGAGATTGCTATTACTGGTAGGGATGCTGCAGTTCAGAAAATAGGAAGAACCTAATGTATACAAAATAGTTTTTCCCTATCTAGGATGGGGAAAAGAAAGCATTGTGTAGTAATTCCAACATGTCTGGTGACTATTGACACAAAAGACATTTGAGCACCTATGGTGGAGAATTATTTCTATAGGATAAATACATAACTATCATGGCACACCTTGTTGAAGAGAAACCTGGTTTTAGCATAATTCTTTTTTAAAAAAATTTTTTTACTAGTGATTTAGTAATGATTAACAAGATTGTTAGAGTAAGATAACAATTCCACACAGTTCTGACCAGAGTTTCGTGTCTCATCCTCCCCATTGGAAGCTTCCCTATTCTTTATCCTTCTCTGGGAGTATGGACCAAAATTCTTTATGGGGTACAGAAGGTGGAAGGTCTGGCTTCTATAATTGCTTTTCAGCTGGACATGGACATTGACATGTTGATCCATACCCCTAGCCTATTTCTATCTTTTCCTAGTGGGGTAGGGCTCTGGAGAGGTGTGGTTCTGGGATACATTGGTGAGGTTTTAGCTTAGTTCTTAAGATAGTCACCAGTTGTAGAAAGTGATATGTGATCTAAGACCTTGGAAGAACTATGGTGATTATCTTTGAGGGGTGGGCACAGAACTTTGGTGGTGGGACTGCTGTAGAACTATACTTCTAAATCTTGTAATCTTTTAAATCATTTTTAAATACTTTCTAATGGTTTAAAAAATAAAAAGAAAAGAAAATGATATATAAAAGAGAAGCTATAAAGACTCCATAGTAAAAAGCTGACATATTGAAAAAGAAGTAAGTAGAAGCTTTGGAGAGAACATTATGTTAAGTAAAGATACATTGGGGAAATGTGTCTGCTTAATTAAAAAAACCAAAACATTATTAAAAGAAGTACATGATTATGTGGATATAAGCAGTCTTCCAATTTTATGCTCTAAAAACTAGTTAGTATTTAGCTTTTTTGACATATGAGTTATTTTAAAATTGATCTTTGCAGTTCTCTTTAACACTGTGGTGAGAAAATGGTGTATTTAGAAAAGAACAAGAACCAAAAAATGAAGTGAGGGTAGATAGCATACAGGTTTTCATGCCTGAGGCTCCAAAATCCCAGGTTCTGTTGGAGGGAGAAATAGCCCAGGGGCAAAGTGCTCACCTACCAAAATCTCAGGTTAAATCCCCCACACTACCATAAACCAGAGCTGAGCAGTGCTCTGGTAAAGAAAAACAAAGGGAAAAGAAAAAAATGTATATTCGCATTACCTCTTCTATATATTCTGAAATCTAGTGCAGTAATGTTTCTAGTCTGTCTGTTTTATTTGAAAAGTAATGGCTATTTTAGAGAGATTTTATTTGAAATGTAATGGTTATTTTAGAGTTGGAAAATTCTAAATTACAAAGAAAAAAATACAAGTGTCTGACATCACACAAACAAGAGATAAATGCTTGTTTTACTTTGTAGTGTTTTATTTTTTAAAATTTTTATTTATAAATTGGAACTATTGACAAGATCATAGGATAAGAGGGGCACAACTCCACATAATTCCCACCACCAGAACTCTGTATCCAATCCCCTCCCTTGATAGTTTCCCTATTCTTTATCCCTCTGGGAGTATGGACCCAGGATTGTTATGGGGTGCAGTAGGTGGGATGTCTGACTTCTGTAATTGTTTCCCCACTGAACATGGGTGTTGACAGGTCGATCCATATTCTCAGCCTGTCTTTCTCTTTCCCTAGTGGAGTAAGGATCTGGGGAGGTGGAGCTCCAGGACACATAACTTTGTAGTATTTTCTTATCCACACACTTTCTCTCAAATTGGAATGTGGTTTGCGTAAAATTTTGTAGCTTAAGAATTTGTTATTATGGTATGGAGGAGGTAGTATAATTGTTATGCAAAGAGGTTTTTTTTTATGCCTGAGGCCCCAGAGTCCCAAGTTCAGTCCCTCATACTATCATAAGACAGAGCTGAACAGTGCTCTGGTAGAAAAAATAAAATAAAATAAAATTAGCAACAACAACAACAAACCCCATTTAACAAGCACATCACCTTGATTAAAAACTTAGCAAAATTTGCTACTTATGCTTTTTCTTTCCCTTTCTTTGATGTCATATGTTCGTATGGTTCAATATACAACTCTAAGCTAGGACACTTTTTTGCTAATCATAATCACAATGCCATTGTTAAGATGCCCAACAAAATTCACAGTACTTCCCCAGTATCAGATAGAAATTTCCCTTGTTAGTCTGCTTTTTTTGTGCTGAATGTTGTAGGGACATAGGTAATTTATAAAATAAATTAACTGATTTACTATAAATTTTATAAATTTCGGCTGTAAAAATGGAATGAATAGCTAAAGAGTTAAAGTATTTTCTAGGTTTTTTTTTTTTTTTTTTTTAAGCTCCTGTTTACCCCTCTCCTTGTCCTGGATGCTAAGAGTTTCAATGGAAATTTTTGGTAATCTACTTCTTTTATTTTTATTTATTTTTTAGAAATTATTTATTTCCTTTTGTTGCCCTTGTTTTATTGCTGTAATTGTTGTTGTTATTGATGTCGTCATTGTTGGATAGACAGAGAGAAATGGAGAGTGGGGAAGACAGAGGGAGAGAAAGATAGACACCTGCAGACCTGCTTCACCACCTGTGAAGCAACCCCCCTGCAGGTGGGGAGCCTGAGGCTTGAACCAGGATCCTTACACTGGTCCTTGCGCTTTGTGCCACCTGCGCTTAACCCTCTGCGCTACCACCTGACTCCCACTTCTCTTATTTTTTATTTATTTATTTTTTATTTATTTATTTATTTTTAATAATTTATTTCTTTATTGGGGAATTAATGTTTTACATTCAACAGTAAATACAATAGTTTGTACATACATAACATTCCCCAGATTCCCATTTAACAGTACAACCCCCACTATGTCATCATCATCTTTCATGGACCTGTATTCTCCCCACCCACCCACCCACCCCAGAGTCTTTTACTTTGCTGTAATACTCCAATTTCATTTCAGGTTTGACTTGTGTTTTCTTTTCTAATCTTGTTTTTCAACTTCGGCCTGAGAGTGAGATCATCCCATATTCATCCTTCTGTTTCTGACTTATTTCACTCAACATGATTTTTTCAAGGTCCATCCAAGATCGTCTGAAAACGGTGAAGTCACCATTTTTTACAGCTGAGTAGTATTCCATTGTGTATATATACCACAACTTGCTCAGCCACTCATCTGTTGTTGGACACCTGGGTTGCTTCCAGGTTTTGGCTATTACAAATTGTGCTGCCAAGAACATATGTGTACACAGATCTTTTTGGATGGGTGTGTTGGGTTCCTTAGGATATATCCCCAGGAGAGGAATTGCAGGGTCATAGGGTAGGTCCATTTCTAGCCTTCTGAGAGTTCTCCAGACTGTTCTCCACAGAGGTTGGACCAATTGACATTCCCACCAGCAGTGTAGGAGGGTTCCTTTGACCCCACACCCTCTCCAGCATTTGCTGCTGTTACCTTTTCTGATGTATGACATTCTCACAGGAGTGAAGTGATATCTCATTGTTGTCTTGATTTGCATTTCTCTGACAATCAGAGACTTGGAGCAATTTTTCATGTGTTTCTCGGCCTTTTGGATCTCTTCTGTGGTGAATATTCTGTCCAAGTCCTCCCCCCATTTTTGGATGGGGTTATTTGTTGTCTTGTTGTTGAGTCTGGCAAGCTCTTTATATATGTTGGTTATTAAACTCTTATCTGATGTATGGCATGTAAAGATCTTCTCCCATTCTGTGAGGGGTCTCTTGGTTTGGGTAGTGGTTTCTTTTGCTGTGAAGAAGCTTTGTAATTTGATGTAGTCCCATAGGTTTATACTTGCCTTAGTCTTCCTTGTAATTGGATTCGTTTCATTGAAAATGTCTTTAAAATTTATGCGGAAAAAAGTTCTGCCAATATTTTCCTCTAAGTATCTGATAGTTTGTGGTCTAACATCCAAGTCCTTGATCCACTTGGAATTTACTTTTGTATTTGGTGAAATACAGTGATTCAGTTTCATTCTTCTGCATGTGTCAACCCATTGTTTCCAACACCATTTGTTGAAGAGACTCTGCTTTCCCCATGTAATAGTCTGGGCCCCTTTGTCAAAGATTAGATGTTCATAGGTACGGGGCCTCATTTCTGGGCTCTCAATTCTATTCCACTGGTCAGTGTGTCTATTCATGTTCCAGTTTTGATGACAATGGCCCTATAATACAGTTTGAGATCTGGGAGTGTGATGCCTCCGGTTCTGTTCTTTTTTCTCAAGATTGTTTTGGCAATTCTAGGTCTTTTCTGGTTCCAGATAAACATTTGTAGCATTTTTTCTATTCTCCTAAAAAATGTGCTTGGGATCTTGATGGGGATAGCATTAAATTTGTAGATGGCTCTGGGTAATATATTCATTTTGATGATGTTAATTCTTCCAACCCATGAACATGGAATATCTTTCCACTTCTTTGTGTCTTTTTCAATTTCTTTGAGTAGTGACTCATAATTTTCAGTATACAAGTCTTTCACTTCTTTGGTTAGATTTACTCCTAGATATTTTATTGTTTTTGTTGCTATAGAAAAAGGAACTGATTTCTGGATTTCAATTTCTTCTAACTTAGTGTTTGCATAGAGGAATGCCACTAACTTTTGAATGTTAATTTTATAGCCTGACACATTACTGTATTGCCTGATGATTTCCAAAAGCTTCTTGCTGGATTCCTTAGGTTTTTCCATGTATACTATCATGTCATCTGCAAATAAGGACAGATTGACTTCTTCTCTTCCAATCTGGATGCCTTTAATTCCTTGCTCCTGCCTGATTGCTATGGCAAGAACTTCCAACACTATGTTGAATAGTAATGATGATAGTGGGCAGCCCTGTCTAGTACCTGATCTGAGAGGAAATGCTTCCAGTTTTTCACCATTGAGTATGATGTTGGCTGTAGGTTTGCTATATATAGACTCCACTATCTTCAGGAATTTTCCATCTATTCCCATTTTTTGTAGTGTTTTGATCATAAAGGGATGTTGTATTTTGTCAAAGGCTTTCTCTGCATCTATTGATACGACCCATGTTTTTTGGTCTTGCTTTTGTTGATGTGGTGGATCACATTGATTGATTTACATATATTAAACCAACCTTGCATGCCTGGGATAAACCCCACTTGGTCATGATGAACAATCTTTTTGATATACTGCTGTATCTGGTTTGCTAGAATTTTGTTCAATATTTTCGCATCTATGTTCATCAGAGATATTTGTCTGTAGTTTTCTTTTTTGGTTGTGTCCCTGTCTGCTTTTGGTATCAGGGTGATGTTGGCTTCATAGAAGCTGGCAGGGAGTATTCCAGTGTCTTCAATCTTCTGGAAGACTTTTAAATGTAGAGGTATTAGTTCTTCTTTGAAAGTTTTGTAGAATTCATTTGTAAAACCATCTGGTCCAGGACTTTTATTTTTGGGAAGATTTTTGATAACTGTTTCAATTTCATTAGCTGTGATGGGCCTGTTCATGTTATCCACTTCCTCTTTACTTAGTTTTGGAAGTTGGTAGGTATCTAGAAAATCATTCATTTCTTCCAGGTTCTCTAGCTTGGTGGCATATAGTTGGTCATAGAAGCCTCGCATGATATGTTGAATTTCTGCAGTGTCTGTTGTGATTTCTCCTCTTTCATTTACTATCCGATTTATTTGGGTCTTCTCCCTTTTTTGTTTTGTGAGTCTGGCTAAAGGTTTGTCGATTTTGTTTACTCTTTCGAAGAACTAACATTTACTTTCGTTGATCTTTTGTATGGTTTTCCTGTTCTCAATGTTATTTATTTCTGCCCTAACTTTAGTGATTTCTGTCCTTCTGGTTGCTTTAGGATTCCTTTGTTGTTCTTCTAGGTCTTTAAGATGTGCAGTCAGGCTGTTTATTTGTGCCTTTTCTTGTTTCCTAATGTGTGCTTGTATAGCTATGAACTTCCCTCTTAGGAATGCTTTAGCTGTGTCCCAAATATTTTGATAGCTTGTGTCTTCATTTTCATTGAACTCTCGAAACATTTTGATTTCTTCCTTGATTTCCTCTTTGACCCAGAAGTTGGTAAGAAGTGTACTGTTGAGCTTCCACATTTTGGGACTGTTACTAATCTTTTGTTGATAAGTGTTAGTTTAATTCCACTGTGGTCTGAGAAGATGCTTGGGATGATTTCAGTGCTCTTGAATTGGCTGATGCTGTCTTTGTGGCCTAACATATGGTCTATCCTTGAAAATGATCCATGTGGATTTGAGTAAAATGTGTATTCCAGTTTCTTAGGATGAATGACTCTGAAAATGTCCAATAGTTCTAGTTTATCTCTTCATTTAGCTCCCTTATGTCTTTACTGAGTTTCTTCCTGATGATCTGTCAAGTTGAGATAGTGGGGTGTTGACGTCCCCTACTATGATTGTGTTACTGTTAATATATTGCTGTAGCTCTTTCAGTAGAAGTTTGATGTATTTAGATGGCTTCTCATTGGGTGCATAGATATTAATAATTGTTAAGTCCTCTTGATTGACTGATCCTCTGAGCATTAAGTAGTGTCCATTCCTATCTTTTTTAATCTTATCTATTTTAAAGTCTATCATGTCAGATATGAGAATAGTTGCTCCTGCCCTTTTTTGTGGACCATTGGCTTGTATGATAGTTTTCCATCCTTTCACTTTCAGTCTGTGTTTGTCTTGTTGAGTTAGGTGAGTTTCCTGTAGACAGCATATTGTTGGGTTGTGTTTTCTGATCCATCTTCCTACTCTGTGTCTTTTAATAGGTGAATTCAGGCCATTGACATTTATTGATATCAAAGATTGAAGATATTTTAACGCCATTCTTGTAGAGTTTTAGAGTGTTTTGATATATGTCCTATTTGTGGTGGTCTGGTTGTTTATAGGAGACCTTTCAGAACTTCTTTCAGGGCAGGCATGGTGATGGTTGCTTCCTTCAACTGTTGCTTGTCTGAGAAGGTTTTGATGCTTCTATCTAGTCTGAATGACAGTCTAGCAGGATATAGTATTCTTGGCTGAAAGCCTTTCTCATTGAGCACTCGATAGATATCTTGCCATTCTCTTCTGGACTGTAGTGTTTGTATGGAGAAGTCTGCTGCTAATCTTATGGGTTTTCCTTTGTAGGTGACTCTTTGTTTTTCTCTTGCAGCCTTGATGATCCTTTCTTTATCCTTATTCCTTTCCATTCTAAGTATGACATGTCTTGGTGTCTTTACGTCTGGGTTAATTCTGTTTGGGACCCTCTGGGTTTCTTGAATCTTTATGTCTTTGGTGTTGTCTAGACTAGAGAAGTTTTCAGCTATTATGGCCTGGAGAATGCTTTCTTCCTCTCCTTCTCTTTCTTCCTCTGGTAAGCCAATAATGCGTATATTGTTTCTTTTGAAGTCATCCCATAGGACTCTGTTGTTGTTTTCAGCATCTCTTAATCTCTTTTTGAGATCTCTTACTTCTTTTTTAGTTGTCTCTAATTCATCCTCAATCTTGCTAATTCTGTCTTCAGCCTCATAGATTCTATTCTGTCTGCCCTCTACTACTTTCTGGAGTTCATCTATTTTGTTGCCCTGCTCTGATACTGTTTTAGCTGGTTCAGCTAGTTGCCTTCTTAGCTCAGCGATTTCAGCTTTCAGCTCTCTAATAACCATGAGATAATTAGAATTTTCTTCCATATTCTCATTTGTTGTTCCTGCATTTCTGATTACAATTTTTTCAAATTCTTTACTCACTCCTGTTATTATTTCCTTAGCTAATGTTTGGCTGTTGAACTCATTGTTTTGTGCTTCACCCTCTGGAGGACTTTTAGCTGGACTCTTGTCCTGGTTCAATTCTCCAATATTTTTTCTTGTTGTTTTAACCATTTTATATACTATGTTATGAGTTCCCTTTATCAATACTTTTCAAATTATTGATCACTATTGCCTGGATTGACTTGTGTCTAAGTAATTTAATTAAAGGTTTTACCGTGGTGGAAGTTAACAGTTTTTTCAATCCCTGAGTTGGAGCTCAGTGGTGTAAAAGCCTCTTTTTTTTTTCTTCCCTGTAGGCTATGGGAGCCTGAGGGCTTTTAAACTGTCAATAGGCTTCTTAGCTTAATCACTGACTCCTGACCAAGAGATAAAGCAGGGTGTGGCAGAGATAATCCAGTGGTTATGCAAAGAGACTTTCACAGCCCCTCAGCTATGCCACCGAGGTATAGGTCTTCTCCTGAGTTTCCCAGTTAGATCTCTGTCCCCTGGTGTCCCTCCCTGTTGCTGCTCCAGATTCTGAGGGTAGTAGCAATAGAGACTCAGAGTTGCACTTGGTGAGTCTCTGGGGAGTCCTTTCCTCCCTTCAGCTGTCCCCTTGTTGTGGAGCAGACTGGAGGTGGTGTCTCCACTGATAAACTGTTGAACTATTAGCAGTCACTTAATCTCTCCTTAGGCCCCTCTCTCCTCTCTGTCACCAGCCACGCGTGTTTGTACTCACGGGTGATTTACTGGGTTTCTGTGGTCATTCTAGTCCTGTCTTGTTTCGGTCCGGGTGGTCTCCTTTGGTATTCCTAGTTGATCCGGGAGAGGAGAGGAGAGAAAGCGATCTGCTGCTCGTAGCTCCGCCTCCGGAACAGGAAGTCTATTTATTTTCTTATTGCCACCAGAGTTGTTGCTGGGGCTAGGTCCCTGTATGACGAATCTACCACTTCCACTGGCCTTTTGTTTTTTTTTCTTCTTTTTTCCTGATATTTGATAGGGTAGAGAAAAATTGAGAGGAAAGGGAAAGAGAGATGGAGAGAGAAAAGGAGACACCTGCAGCTCTGTTTCGCTGGTTATGAAGCTTCCTCCCAACAGGTGGGGAGCAGAGGCTTGAAACCAGGTCCTTGTGATGGTGATGTGTGTGCTCAACTGGGTGTGCCACTTCCTGGCCCCATGATCTACTTATGTAGCACTAGGGCCATCCTCCTGTTTTCAGGCACAAGCCCATATCAGGATATTAGCGGAAACTAGTCCAAGCAGGAAGTTATCCAGGAAGCATTTGACCTTTGACAGGCTACTGCAGACTCTTCCCTTGGGCTCATGGAAATATTTTCAGCATATCTCACCTGAGAGAAACCATAGGGAAGAAGAGAATAGGGCCGCCCAGTGCCTCTTGCCTGCCTTTCCACACCCAGACATTTCTTCCTCTGGGCTGTGTGGTTGCTGATACGCCATAGAAAAGGCACAGGGCCCATAGGACATAGCCAGTTCAGTTGTTTTTCTTTTAACCTCTGAATTGGTCTGTGTTACAGTCCCCTCTTTAGGGAAATTATTAACTCTTGTGTGTTGCAATGAAAATATGAAAAGCCTGATAACAGTGATGCTTTGACACAGGAGAAGTTCACCATTTCATAATTATAAAGCGAGTGACTTATGTTTGCAGTCAGTTACCATTTTTCAGATAGGTGTATTCTTGCTCATATGAAATTATGTTCTGAGACACTTTTGAAATCATGTACTCTGCCATAAAACTAGAAGGCTTACTGACTTATCAGTCCACTTAATTTTAAGCAATATTTTATCAGTCACTATAAGTTAGATTCTTTTTTAAAATTTCTTTATTGGGAAATAAATGTTTTATGTTCGACAGTAAATACAATAGTTTGTACATGCACAACATTTCTCAGTTTTCCATATAACAATACAACCCCCGTTAGGTCCTCTGTCATCCATCTTGG
Organism: Erinaceus europaeus; assembly: GCF_950295315.1. Taxonomy (NCBI): domain Eukaryota; kingdom Metazoa; phylum Chordata; class Mammalia; order Eulipotyphla; family Erinaceidae; genus Erinaceus; species Erinaceus europaeus. The sequence goes on from NW_026647779.1 coordinate 70,958, forward strand.
ACCTGTATTCTCCCACCCTGCCCCAGAGTCTTTTACTTTGGTGCAATACGCCATATAAGTTAGATTCTAATTTATGTGTCATACACTTGGTAGTTATTGAGGTTTTATCATAGTTATCCAGATGAAGAAGTGCCTGTTTCAGCCAGGAAACATTGGTGGTGTTAACAACAGCTGCAGCTATAATGAATTCTTGATTGCAGCTGACCTTGAGACTCTAGGGACTACTTTCTTTCTTGTTTTTCTCTGTGCTGCTAAGTGAGATACACAAGCCAGAAGAAGTTAATGCCAAACCTGTTTATTTATTTATTTATTATTACAAATCTCTATGACTGTTGTAACTTATAAAAAGCTCTGGTTGAAGATGAGCTATATTAGATCTACCTGGGAATGAACACATATGACATCAGGATCAGGTGATTTAGGGGGCCAATGATAGAAGAGTTGGAATAAGAGTGGCACATAGGGCTGTAGGAAGGAAACATGCCACTGTGTGAAGGAAGGATCAGGCCATAGAAAGATCTGGAAGGCTGGAATGAAGCACAAGTCTAGGGAACTAGTCAGAGAATGAGAAATGGTACCCTGTGATAGTTTGGTGATTGTTTAGAACCTGTGGAGAGGGACCAGGTAGTGGTGCACCTGGTTGAGTACACACAGTATAGTACTCGAGGACCTGGTTTCAAGCCCCCAGCCCCAACCTGCAGGGAGGAAGCTTTACACATGGCAAAGCAGTATTGCAGGTCTCTGTCTTTCTGTCTCTGTGTCTCCCCTTTCCCTCTCAATTTTTCAGTGTCCCTATTCTAAATAACATTTAAAAAATACATACTTGTACTAATCTGTGTTGGGTGGCTGATAGGTAAGCAGGAGTAGAGGTGTAGGCTTGAATCTGGGGGCTGACCCTTACATTCACAGGAAAGACAACTGAGGGACTTCAGCTTTTACAGATGAAGCAGCTAGAGAAGTCATAGGTAAGTCAGCTGCAAGGAGGAGTCTCTTACCTTCATAGTGAGGTAACTGAGGAGAATCATGTACCTTTGAACTGAAGGTAAAAGTAAGTCAGGAAGGATAACTAAAGGTACATTAACAGAAAACAACATAAAATACACATGTATGAAGAAAGTAAATGGAACCAGTGACTCAGGAGGTTGTATTAGTGGCTAGAGTGATGAACTTAGAAGTGTAAGGCCCCAAATTGGTTCCTAGCATCACGTGACAGTAATGCTCTTGTATTCATTCTCTCCCTATCATAAACAGATATTTAAAAAGAAATAAAATTGATGAATGGTCTGGGAGGTGGCGCAGTGGATAAGGCTTTGGACTCTCAGGCATGAGGTCCTGAGTTCAGTCCCTGGCAGCACATGTACCAGAGTGATGTCTGGTTCTTTCTCTCATTACTATCATTTCTCATGAATAAATAAATCTTTCAAAAAAAATAGACGACGTCAATAGCAACAATATTAATAACTACAACAATAAAAAACCATGGCAACAAAAAGGAAAATAAATATATTAAAAAAAATCTTTAAAAAAAAAGAAAGAAAATAAAAGGGAAGATCTCTAGTTCCACAATCTTTATCTGAGACTTTTTGGGAGGAGCTACTTAGAGACAATTTGATCCTAACACCTTTGGTAGTATGTGAGGGTGCACACTTTTGTTTGTTCTTGGCTCTTAAAGCAATCTTGATTTTATTTTGATTCAAAGAATACTATTTTTATTAACACATTAATTAGTCACTACTCATTGTGGAATATTCAGTTAGTGATGCCATTAGCTTCAAATTAGCTGTAAAATGACTCTGAGGCTCACTACCACTGAAGACCCAGTTAAAAAACAAAACAAAACAGTACCTCTCTTATCCTGTGGTGATATCAGTATTTCCATTTTATAAATAAAAATTTTAAAAAAAGAAAAATTTTAATCACTTTTTTTTTTTTTTTTTTTGCCTCCAGGGTTGGTTACTGCTGGGGCTCAGTATCAGCATTACAAATCCACTGCTCCTGTGGCCATTTTTTTCAACTTTTTTTTTTGGATAGGACAGAATGAAATGGGGGGGGAGGTAGGGAGAGAGAAAGACACCTACCGACCTGCTTCACCGCTTATGAAGTGACCCTTCCCCCCGTAGGTGGGGAGCCGGGGGCTTGAACCAAGATCCTTGCTCAGATCCTTGCACTTCATACTATGTGCGCTTAACCTGGTGCACCACCGCCGGATCCCCATTTTAATCACTTTTATTTAAGTATTTTAACATAGAATAAATACACTGGTTTTATAGTTTTTGAAAAAATTGTGCACCCTATGTGATCAAGAGTATCATCCAATACCCTTTTGCAGGCAAAGCCTCTGAGTTCATTCAACTAATTGAGTTTCAGATTCAGCTCCTGACACTGGAGCCTGACTTCTCAACCATCATACACTATATTTCATTCCTGACTGAAGACCGTTCTCCCATAATTTAACTGGGGGCCAGCTTGCTTAGTTTATTTGCACACACATCAGTTAATTCTTATTGATTGACTCAGTCTGGAGCCAGCTCAACAGCTTCATTTATCTTGAAACCTTGGCATCTTCTTTTAATTCCCTTTTGTTGCCCTTGTTTTATTGTTGTAGTTATTGTTGATGTCATTGTTGTTGGATAGGACAGAGAGAAATGGAGAAGGAGGGGAAGACAGAGAGGGTAAGAGAAAGATAGACACCTGCAGACCGGCTTCACCACCTGTGAAGCAACTCCCCTGCAGGTGGGGAGCAGGGGACTCGAACCAGTATTCTTATGCTGGTCCTTGCGCTTTGCGCCACGTGCGCCACGTACGCTTAACCCGCTGTGCTACCACTCGACTCCCTTTGTCTGCTCTTTTCTTTGACTTGCTATATCTAATAGGTCAAGTGTTTGCAAAACATTTGTAATGTCTCTTCACCCTTTTTCCCCAGCATTCTCAGGGAAAGAAAAAGAGTGTTCCTGGGAAACATACATATTTAACTTTTTCATAATGAAAATGTTTTTTGTATTTTACTGTTAATTGTAAACTGTTAATCCCCAATAAAGCAATTTAAAAAAAAGAAAATGTTCTTTTAAAATTTTTTATTGTCAAGCTAGTGTTCCATGATTCTGTGTGGACAGCTGTTCCTACACTTTAAGCCTGTAGAGTGAGTCTGTTACTGCCTTTGTTAGTGTAATTCTAAAGTGTTAGTTGCAGAGGTTTTGTGATACTCATGCTTCCTTTTCTAGGACTTTGCCAGATTTCTCAGAACAAAGTGGCAGTTCTTCTTCTAGCTGGTGGACAGGGGACAAGACTCGGTGTTGCATATCCTAAGGGGATGTATGATGTTGGTTTGCCGTCCCATAAGACACTTTTCCAGATTCAGGCAGAGCGGATCTTGAAATTGCAACAACTTGCAGAAAAATATCATGGCAGAAAGTGCATCATTCCATGGTAAGCCTTGTCTCACTGAGGGAGTGTGAACATAATACTCATATACAATACTTAGTATGCTTGTACATTTTAGTCATAAGCAGAATGAATTTCCTGTGGAGTGGTATAATTTACTAAATATGTTAAAAGAACTAAGTAGGGAGTCGGGCGGTAGCACAGTGGGTTAAGCGCACGAGGCGCCAAGCGCAAGGACTGGCTTAAGGATCCCCACATGCAGGGGAGTTGCTTCACAGGTCATGAAGCAGGTCTGCAGGTGTCTATTTTTCTCTCCTTTCTGTCTTCCCCCTCCTCTCTCCATTTCTCTCTGTCCTATCCAACAACTGTGACATCAACAATATTAACTACAACAACAATAAAAAAAAGGGCAACAAAAGGGGAAATAAATATAAAAAATATTTTTTAAAAAGAACTAAGTGTTGCAGCTATGTCACTGGAGCTTTAATGAATAATATCTACTCACCCTCAACTTTTACATTCCTAGTGGAGTACTCTGCAGGTTGCCCAGTGGAGTTGAATAAGGGCACTCCATGAGAGTTCTCTTCTGGGGGTCCAATATGAGTTTGCTCAAAAAAAAAATTTCAAGAGAACATACACGACAACTTCTGAATTTGTTCTTTATTAGATTCTGAAACAGGATATGTGCAAAAGTGAAGTTAAGAGTTAAAGCTCAGGGCACAGGTTCTCCAAAGGTCTCTGGAGTTAAGTCCAAAAGATCTTCCTGTGTGAAAACCCCTCTTATATCACATCTGAGCCAACTTTCCATTAGTTGGGTGAAGCAAACTCCTCCAACTTCATATAGTGCAATGCAAAGAACTTTTACTAGTGCAGTGCATCCCAATTCCACATGTGCAAATCTAGTGAAAACAAAGTGTCTGTGTTCTCTAGGACCCTCTGTACCCTGCATTGTCCCTCAACAGTCTCCTACTCTACAAACTTCATGCTGATTGATTGCTTTGTATGTGTGTAGAAATTGTTAGTTGAAGATCATTTTTTGCTCTGAAATTTGAAAGCATCTCTCTTATTTCCCTGCATTGCTATGAAGAGACCATGTAACATCCTGAAGCCCAGTCTATTGATTTTTATTCTTTGAAAGCCTTAGGGTCACTTTGGCAGTGTCATTTCATGATGGTGTGACTTGAGTCTGTGCTTAGTCATGACCTTGCGTACTCAGTGGGTTCTCTCTGCCCTGAAACCCATGTTGCTGATTAAAATACTTGGTGATCTGTTCCCCGAATTGCAGCTTCCCACACAAGCCAGCTAAGAGCATCTCTGATTTATCTACTCTGGACCAAATGTAGAGTCTTAGTGACTGGTCCATTGAGTTCTTAGTGCACCTCAGCCAGTGTTTGTCTCCCAACACACAAGACTCAAAAATTGGCTCAGCTATTAAACAGGCTTTTTTTTTTTTTTTTTTTGGTTTTAGTCCAGTTCCCAAAGCAACCTTTGGAAAGTATGTTTTGAGGAGGAAGCCAGCTGTGTTTGTGATCCTTCAGGTCCCTGATCTTATTATTCCAGTCTCATTTGACCAGCACAGACTCTGAAGGCTTTTCTGTCCTCTAGTCTAAATTCCCACTTCCTGACCCAAATCAGTGGACACCCCAGAAAGGAACAGCTGTAAATTTGAGCTACCCTTGTAAGATCCTCACTGTTCTGTTCTGAGTTTGAATTTCCATCCACACTACTTTTGTAGCTTTTTGATGCCTTTTAAAATAGATGCCCCCCAACCCCGCCCTGTCATTTCTGGCTCTGTTCTTTCTGAATCCTGGCATGCTGTGAATGTTTTTTTTTTTTTTTCCTGTCTCATCTGCAAGTTTCTGTTTTGTTCTACCCTTATGCTGACCAGTTTAGCTATCTCTTCTGTTATTCCCCCCCCCCACACACATACACACTTTTTTTTTCAGAGCATTGCTCAGCTCTAGTTTTTGGTCATGTTTGGTGAACCCAGGACCCTCTAGTGTTTCAAACATGAAAAACTTTTATACTACTGATGGCTCTATTTCCCTGGTTTTCTTCAAGTTATGACCAAACCAAAATTTAAAAATATCCAGGATAATTGTTAAATAGACAAGTATCCCGCAGAGGGAAGTTACACCATTTTCTTTAATTACTATTGAGTGCTTGTTTCTAGGTGCTGGAGATAACATCAGTAACCAAAACAGACAGGATCTCTGCCTATATGTAGCTTACACTCCAGTCAGGGCAAAAGTGCTACAGCCACTAATTGTAGAAAACTTTTTGCCTCACACTAGCATGGGTTGGATTTTTGTGATAGCAGGGAGTATAACTACACTATTTTTTAAAAATTATTTTATATGAGATAATTTCACATTAGAGAGAGATAGAATCCAAAGATAAAATCCAAAGATAGAATCTGATACTTGTGTCACCATGGATTGGACCAGGAGCCTCAGACATGCATTATACCAGCTTAGCTACTTCTCTGGTTGCTAAATTTCATTTTCATTATATAAATTAAGAATGAGTAGAGCCCAGATTTTATTTAAAATTTTTATAAAAAGAACCACAAGAGAACATTACAATGTTTTGCAGGTACTGTTTCTCCCTATTTATTTGAGTTTTACTATATAATAAATTGTGGTGCTTGTCACAGTTTACTCTGTAATTGTGGTGCTTGGGGGAAAAGATTGGTAGAGGGTTCTTTTTGGTTATGGGTGTAGTGAATTGTGTGTATATATATATATATATATAATGTATATGCATGCATATACATGTGTGAAACTATGAATATATATATGTGAAACTATAAAATCTTAAAATGTTGTAAACCAATGTTAAATCAGTTTACAAAAGAAAAATACATACTTTTCTTTTTTAAATTTTATTTATTTCTTTATTTTTATTTGATAGGACAAAGAGAAATTGAGAGGGAGAGGAAATAGAGAGGGAGAAAGACAGAAACAACTGCAGCACTGCTTCACTACTCGTGAAGCCACCTCCACCCCCCCCCCCACCTCCCATGTAGAATAATATACTTTTATAGGAGTTCTGAAATGTCTGCTGAAGAGGGGCTGGGTAATGGTGCACCCAGTTAAGCGCACATGTCACCAAGTGCAAGAACCCAGTTTCTATCCCCACATCCCGTGTGCAGGGGAGGATGCTTCATGAGCGGTGAAACAGGTCTGCAGCAATAACCCTGGTTGAAAAATAATAAAAAAATAAAATGTCTGCTGAAGATAAGTATTGCCTCCTTATTTACAGTGTTTTTTTTTTTTAATTATTGCTACATAGACTAATCTTACACATGAAGATTGGTGAATTTACTGGAAGAGGTTTCCCAGCAGCTAATGCTACCTTATCCAGGAATAGGATAAAGGGAGTTAAAAATCTCAGAGATTTTTCCTGCTTAGAAAATAGATACAAATTGATATTGTTCTATTTCACATTACATTATTGCTTAGAGAATCTGCTTTTCTCTTTCAAGGTATATAATGACCAGTGGTAGAACAATGGAATCTACAAAGGAATTTTTCACAAAGCATAAGTACTTTGGTTTAAGAAAAGAGAATGTAATCTTTTTTCAGCAAGGAATGCTCCCTGCTATGAGTTTTGATGGGAAAATTATTTTGGAAGAGAAGAACAAGCTTTCTATGGCTCCAGGTTTGTAATGGTGACTAGCAAAGGTAGTATTTATTTGTTTAATAAATGATGATTAGAAAAGGTAGTAACAGAAATAATTACGTTTCGATTTTCTTTTTTTTCCTCTTTATTGGGGGGATTAATGGCTTACAGTCAATAGTAAAATACAGTGGCTTATACATATTTAACATTTCTCAGTTTTCCATATAACAATTCAACCTCCTCTAAGTCATCATGTTCCAGGACCTGAACCCTCCCTCCCACCTCATAGTCTTTTACTTTGGTGTAATACACCAAACCCAATCCAAGTTCTGCTTTGTGTTTTCTTATTTTTCAATTTGTTTTCTTTTTTTTTTTTTAGGTTTATTGATTTATTTATTCCCTTTTGTTACCCTTGTTGTTTTATTATTGTTATTGATGTCATTGTTGTTGGATAGGACAGAGAGAAATGGAGAAAGGAGGGGAAGACAGAGGGGGAGAGAAAGATAGACACCTGCAGACCTGCTTCACCACTTGTGAAGCAACTCCCTTGCAGGTGGGGAGCTGGGGGCTCAAACTGGGGTCCTTATGCTGGTCCTTGCGTAACTTTTGTTCTTTTAAATTAGTGATTTAGTAATGATCAACCAGATTTTGGCATAAGAGGGATACATTTTGATTTTCTTTGGTGATTTCAGTGCTAAACATTACTACTTTTTTGGGCAGTGATGTAAAAACATGAAGGTCATTGGGTGACATGACTGTGCTTTGGCCCTTTTTGTGGTTATCTGTCCCAGAGAAGATTCACTTTAACACACACGCACACACACACACACACACACACACACACACACACACACACCCCTCTGTTGATGCTTACAATCTTAATAGAGTATAAAACAGGAAACCATCTGTTTTCATAGGAGGTGAATTGCTAGTTTACTTGTTGCAATAGTTTATTAAACAGTCAAAATAATGGGAGATGTAAAATGATAAAAGGGTAAGAGAATGAGAAAATTAAGACTGTAGACACAGTATAATTACAGCACAGTTTCGTACAGTTCTAGATAGAAAATATGTGTGTGTGTATATATATATATATATTTTTTTTTTTTTTTGCTGTTGTTGTTGTATCAGGAATGCACTCCAAAACCTCATACATGCTAATCACATGCTCTGTCACTCAGCTATGTCCCCAACCATTTGTCCTTAATATTGTGGAGTGCTAACTAGCACTCTACCTATAGGCAGTGTCCTGCCTATATAGCCACCTACTGTGGCCCTATCTGTGATCCACCTATAAAAATAAAGGTGTCAGCAGAGTTACAGTTACATGAGTCTGTATTTGAAGGAAGGGCTGAAAGGGAGTAAGTAGTACTAATAGATACAGGATTCTATCTCATTCATTTTTTTCTCTACTTACTTATTTTATTGCATGGGTTTAACAATCTTAGCTCTTATTTGTGAATTGGTCTAAATTGGCTGCTTCCTCTCCCAGATGGGAACGGTGGTCTCTATCGGGCCCTGGCAGCCTATGGGATTGTGGAGGATATGGAGCAGAGGGGCATCTGGAGCATCCATGTCTACTGTGTGGACAACATCCTGGTCAAGGTAGCAGACCCCCGCTTCATTGGTTTCTGCATTCAGAAAGGAGCTGACTGCGGAGCAAAGGTACTGCCATAGCTAGGCACATTCCAGGGGCCCAGCTCCCATTTCTGTTAGGGTAGTTCAAATATACTAGAATCTTTTCCTCTGTGAAGGCATCTAATACATACCTATCCCAAACTATTTCATATCCACTCTTTTCCTTAAATTGGCAACATTTGGTTCTGTAGTTGTAATTGTTCATTACAGATAAGAGTTTAAGCAATGCAAGGGTGACTTTTGAGTGAGTACCTGGGAAGTATGCCTGGGGTAAACTCATTAATATAGGTTTTATTGGGTCACGCTGGTACATTAGGTATGGGTAATATGGTATAAACAGTAGGTTTAGACTTCCATAAGGATCTTTGATAAGACTCTCTCATGTTAATAAATAAATAGAGGAAGACCCTGGCTTTCATTAATAAAGAGGGTCCAGGCTCAGGGCTCTCCCCACATAAGCAGTGCCAGAAGTAGAGTACATGCACCCAACTCCTCTTAATTTGTTATTGTTTTTTACCCTAACTGTACTAATCAGACAGATTCAACCAGGCACTTTTTTCCACTCCTCACATATCATCCAGAATGAGGCTCCTCTCAGTAATGAGTATATAGTCACTCAATAAGTGAGTGAATAAATGAATTAAATATTAAGATGGAACCAAAATATGACTCAACTAATAGATGCTAAGAGCTTTTAGAAGTGTGGAACGGGAGTTGGGCGGTAGCACAGCGGGTTAAGTGCATGTGGTGCAAAGCGCAAGGGCCGGCTTAAGGATCCTGGTTCAAGCTCCCGGCTCCCCACCTGCAGGGGAGTTGCTTCACAGGTGGTGAAGCAGGTCTGCAGGTGTCTGTCTTTCTCTCCCCCTCTGTCTTCCCCTCCTCTCTCCATTTCTCTCTGTCCTATCTAACAACAACATCGACATCAACAACAATAATAGTTGCAACAATAAATGAAATAAAGATAACAATAACGAAAATGTGATTTATTAAAAAAAAATGTTAGGAGCAAAAAAAAATTTTAGGAACCATTTTTATAATATGTCCTTCAGCTCTTTTTAAAATGTCAGTGACTTAAAATACATTTTTAGTTTAAAAATACTCTAATTAGGGAGTAAGTCATAGTGTGGTGGTAGAATTCTTTGAAGCATTTTTTAATGAATTTTGTCTTGAAGTTTTAAATATGTTTTGTGGATTAAGAACCTTGAGGAAAGACTCCAAGGAGTGGTTTTAAAAATTTACTGAGATAAAAAGGTCCATTGAAAAAAAAAATTTTTTTTTGTAAACCAGTTACTAGTTGCGGTAACTTTAAGGTTAAAGCATTATTTTGAATTGAGCATTTCAGGATTTAACTTACACAAAATCAAACAAACTTCTTAGTTTTATACTGTCTGATTTTTCTGTTATCTCTTCTACATTCTACAAATGTTTTTTTTTTTTTTTCAAAAAGATGTATTTATTTATTTATTTACAGGAGAAAGTGTGAGTGAGAACCAGAACATCACTGTGGCTCACATAATGAATGCCAAGGACTGAACTTGGGACCTCAGCTTTTAATCACTACTCACCTTTAATTAATTGCTACTCACCTTTAATCACTTTAATCAGCTTTAATTACTGCTCCCCCCCTTTCAAAAATTTATTCATTAATTAATGAAGGTGGAAGGGTGAGAACTAGAACATCACTCTGGCATATATAATGCCAGAGATCAAATTTAGGACCTTATGCTTGTAAGTCCAGTGCTTTACCCATTTCACCATCTTTCAAGCCACTGTTTTCTTTTTTAAGATCTATACTTACATGCTCAAGGAGGATCATATTTGTCATAGAAGTGAACCTTTCACTCACAAAGTAGCCTTTGGGAAATGCCAAACATGAATATGCACACTTTTATTTTTCATGGTTGCTGTAGGCCAGTAGGGCTACATATAGAGATTGAAAGGTGGAGTGTGTGGAATGGGAATGAGAGGAGTCTCTTTTGATTTTTTTTTTTTTTGCCTTCCAGCGTTATTGCTGGGGCTCAGTGCCTCCACCACGAATCCACTGCTCCTGGAGGCCATTTTTCCCCCTTTTGTTGCCCTTGTTTTATCATTGTAATTACTGTTGTTGTTATTGGTGTTGTTGTTGGATAGGACAGAGAGAAAGGGAGAGAGGAAAGGAAGACGGGGAGAGAAAGATAGATACCTACAGACCTGCTTTACCACCTGTGAAGCGACTCCCCTGCAGGTTTGGGAGCCAGGGGCTGGAACAGGGATCCTTACGGCGGTCCTTGTGCTTTGCGCCACGTGCGTTTAACGTGCTGCGCTACCACCCAACCCCCAAGGAATCTCTTTATAAATCCCTTCTTGTGGGTATGCATTGTAGAAAAAATGAATTGAAGATGGTCTTTCTCTAATCTGGAGTTGTCCAAATGCAGTTAAAATCACTTGCCCTATATAAAATCCCTCCACTTCGCTGTACTTCATTAGTAGAGTTTCTGTCCACTTAATACTGTGCTCCTTTCAAGCCTCAGAGGTAGACCAGTGCTGTGTATCTAAGTGCTGTGAAACCCAAGTTCTCAGTGGTGCTTTTCAGTTGTCTGAGGACCACTGCTACTGGCTTGTTTATTTTAAGAAATATGCTGCTGAAGAAAGTTTTAACTTATTAATATAATTTTATGTCTATTTAGTATAGACTTTTCAAACGGGATAGATTTTTCAAAATATGTGAAAGCATGCTGTCATGTTCATTGAATGGCAAACAAAACAGTATCTTCAGCTGTCTTTTATTGTCTTCTTTCTTTTGTTAGATATTTTTTTCCTTTTTAAAATATTTTATTTGTTTAGTAGAGGCAGAGAGAAATTGAGAAGGAAGGGAAAGATAGGAGAGACACCTACAACACTGCTTTACAACTTGCAAAACTTCCCTCCTAGAAGTGGGGACCAGGGGTTTGAGCCTGGCTCCTTGCGCTTTGTAGCATGTGTGCTCAACCAGGTCTGCCACCACCCAGGCCCTTCTTTTGTTAGGTATTACCTTATTAGAATCTCAATTTTGATATTAATGTCTTATATGCAGTTCTTAATTTCTTTCTAAACACTTAATTTTAGATCATTGATGTGCGGGACTAGGATAGTTGAGTATGAGTGGTATCTTTTAATTTTTACTTGACCATTGCTCAGTACTGACTTACGGTAGTGTTGATGATTGAACCTGGGACTTCTTGTTTGGCATGAAAGTGTGTTGTGTAAATAAGCAACTGCCTACTTCCCTTGCCTAGATTTTTCTTTCTTTCTTCCTTTTTTTTTTCCTAGTATTTTTTTATATATTTATTTATTTAATTTCCATTTTGTTGCCCTTCATGTTTTTCATTGTTGTTGTAGTTTTTATTGTTGTTGTTAATTGATGTTGTTGTTGTTGGATAGGACACAGAGAAATGGAGAGAGGAGGGGAAGACAGAAAGGGGAGAGAAAGATAGACACCTGCAGACCTGCTTCACTGCTTGTGAAGTGACTCCCCTGCAGGTGGGGAGCTGGGGGCTCGAACCAGGATCCTTACGCAGGTCCT
>NW_026647780.1:0-12500 GCF_950295315.1 Erinaceus europaeus
GAGCAGTGCATAGAGAAATAGGTTTTCATAAATGTCAGGAATACCAGATCAGCATGGGCACACATCATCAGGGAAGGCTTCCTGGAGGAGCAGGTGACTCAGCTACATTCAAGAATGGGGGGTTGAGAGAATCAAGTAAGCACAGGGAGTCACAGGAAAGGCACGTGTGCCACAGCCCCTGTGAGTAGAAAGACTGACGTGAGGCAGGACGTCACTGGAGACAGGCGTCAGAGAGCCCACTGACATGCGCTCAGCCCAACAGGAGGGTCAGTCAGGCTATGTAAGAGACACGGGTGTGGCTGGACTCCAATGCCAGATGCCAGAACCTTGTCTTGGGGGCTAAGGACAAAGCCCCGCTCTGCGTCAGGCTCCTGTCCCGGGGCCTGGCACCCCCTGGCTCACACACTCAGCTACAAGCTCTGCGAGATGCCAGCCAAGTCCCTGTGAGAGCCTCTCGTGGGCTCAGTCTGGCTCCTGCGTAGCCCATCACTGCAGCAAGAAGGCCCGGTGGTCAGACTGAAGGTAAGGTCAACGCGCCTCACTCCTCAGCAACAGACGGAGAAGACGGAGCTCAGAGAGGAGGAGTTACCCACTCAGGGGCGGCAAGTGAAAGGCAGATGCAGGAGGAGCAGGGGACCTGCAGAGGACGGAATGCCAGCTGCCATTCTAGCTTCGCGGGCCGGAGACAGACGACCAGGGACTCATGGCTGAGCTGTACACAGTATCTCTTTATTCATGTGGAACGCAGCACAATCTAAGCCATCTAAACTAACTATAATCACAATCCTGTCCTTATATATATATACTCGCCAAGTAGGGTGGGAACAGGATGTGAGGTAGAGAGGGTGGAGCGAAAAGAGACTGGTGAAAATCGGGGTGTACCAGGAGAGGGGACGGAAAAAAAGGCATCGTGAACCAGTGGGGAATAAACCAGTGCCCTGCAGGCAGGGCGGTGCTTAGTTAACAGTGGTTATGTAAATAGATACAGTGTTAAGCAGGGGGGATTAAACCAATGAAACAGAAGGGGTTTTAGAAGCACAATTAGAAGCAGACCAACAGCCAGCTGCTGCCCTGGGGCTCTGCTCTGCTGGGAAGCCTGGGAGTCTGGAGGGCCAGGCAGACGCAGGAGGCCCAGAGCCTGTCACCATTAAGCTAATGAAGCAGCCACGTCCAGCCCTCCTGTTTGCCTGGGGCGGGTGGCAGGGATTCCTGTGCGGGAAGCTGTGGAATGAGGTCTGTCAGGCTCTGAAACAGAGAACCCACACCAAGGGCTTTTTGAATGGTCTCTACCACCACCACCCCCCATGTTTTTTCTTTACGCTGCAGTCTGGGAGTTCCTTTTTAATTTTTAGATTCCTTTATTCTTCATCTCATTTTCTTATTTTAATGAAAAATATTTTTCTACCGGAGCACTGTCAGCTCCAGGCATGAAAATCATTTTTAATATAAAATAAATCATTTTTACTTTTAAAAAGATTTTTATTTAAATGAGAGTGAGATGGAGAGAGAGGCAGAGAGAGAGAGAGGCCAGAACACTGCTTGGTTCTGCTAGGGACTTAGCCTGGGACCTCGGAGCCTCAGGCAAAGAGCCTTCTGCAGAACCATGATGCAGCCTTCTCCCAGCTGCGTGAATATTTTCTGCATAGCCATCACCCTCTCCCCCGGCCCCTGGCTGTTCTCCTGTAAACTCAAACCCTAAAGTCTCCAGTGGCGTTTCCCTGCCTCCTGCCGGGGAGCCCTCCCTGCGGCCCAGACACACAGTTTCTTCCCCCATGTCCTCTGCACAGGCCGCTCCTTGCCGACAGCTCTCCCTCCCCCTCCTCTTCTCCTGGCTAAATCTTGACACACACCCAAGATTTCTGCTTAGCACTGCTTCCTTCCCTTAAGAAACCTTTCCCAGGGCCTTCAGACTCGCTGGGTCCACCTGCAACAAGGGCAGGTGAGGAAACAGGTCAGGGGGGAAGGGCCTCACCGGAGATGAGGAGTCCAAGGTGCTGGAGTGGACTCGATTCCGGTCAAGGAAAGTGTTTAACACACAGTGTGGGCCAGGGGGCCTGTTACGAGTGTCTGGCTCGTGGGCGGAGGGTAGACAGCATAATGGTTATGCAAACAGACTCTTGTGCCTGAGGCTCCAAAGTCTCAAGATCAATCCCCCATAACACCATAAACCAGAATTGAACAGTGCTCTGGGAAGGAAAGGAAGAAAGAAAGAAAGAAAGAAAGAAAGAAAGAAAGAAAGAAAGAGAGAGAGAGAGGGGGAGGGAGGGAGGGAGGGAGGGAAGGAGGGAGGGAGGGAGGGAGGAAGGGAGGAAGGGAGAGAGAAATAAAGAGAGAGAGAAAAAGAAAGAAAAAGTGAGAGAGATAAAGAAAGAAAAAGTGAGAGAGAAAGGAAGGAAGGAAGGAAGAAAGAAAAAGAAAGAGAAAGGAAGAAAGGGAAGGGAGGGAGGGAGGAAGGGAGGGAGGAGGGAGGGAGGAAGGAAGAGGAAGGGAGTGCCCGGCTCAAGGAGACCTCTCAGGCCAGCAGGGCAGCCAGGGCTGCAAGCACAGGGACCCGGGAGAGCCTGAGCTGCCCCTCAGGGAGCGCGAGTCTCAGGTGGGCTGCGAGGTAAGACGAGGCATCCACGAGCACTGCAGCCGCCTCACTCACTGCCGGGAGTGCGTGTGCAGGGCGGTGGCCTCTGTGTGTGCCCCATGCACCCCTGGGCGCGCTGAGCGTCCGTGTGCGCAGACGCCTCGTGACCAAGTGCCCAAGGGTGTGGGTGCGAGGGTGAGTTGACACCCTGCGTGGGCAAGGAGTCCGTTGGAATCCGAGCTGGGCCTCTGGGCATCGAAACCTTCTTTTGTTGCCTGGGGCTTGTCACTGGGGCTTGGTGCCGGCACTTGAATCCACTGCCCCTGGCCACTGCTTTTACTTTCCTTCTTTTTTTTTTTTTATTGTTGTTGTTGTTGTTGTTATTGGATAGGACAAAGAAATGGAGAGAGGAGGGGAGATAGGGAGAGAGAGACAGACACCTGCAGACCTGCTTCACTGCTCCTGAGGCTTCCCCCCTGCAGGTGGGCAGCCAGGGGCTTGAACCCCGTCCTTGTGCGGGTCCTTGTGCTCAGCACTGTGTGCACTGAGCAGATGCGCCACCACCTGGCCCCCCAAGATAGCTTCTTGCTCACCTTCATGGGTGAAATGGGGCAGGAATGGTCTCAGGCAGGACGCTCAAGGCGTTCAAGACCTGGAGCCTGAGACACAAAGGATCAGCCTGGGGTGAATCAAGTGGGTGTGAAACACGGGACTTGGAGGGGCTGCCAAGCTGGAAGCAGGTTCCTCTCAAGTCTGGAGTCTGCCTGGTCACGCGGGAGTTCTGCGACACGATGACATTCTCGCGTGAGAGGTCGGAGGGTAGGCTGAACACGGTGATCGCCAGCCTGCTGTCCGGATGACTGAAGGAAACATCAGAGCTCCGCAGCCCAGCCGCTCGGCTCGGACCGCCTGTCGACCGTGACCTGCCGGGCTCTGCCCCACGACCTCCGGTTCAGCAAACTGGGGTTAGGGCCCAAGAAACCGCACTTTCCAAGCAACGTCTCTGGACCACTTGGAGAACCACGGGGACGCACAGTATCAGGGTGCAGGGCAGGGACAGAGGCCGTGCTGTCCCGTGGAAGGAACTTGTGTTCTGTGGCATTTATCTGCAGACACCGGTGGCCACCAAGCAGAAGGACCGTCCCCCTGACGTCACCCCGGCGGGGAGGTTGAGTCCTCTGCGCAGTCACATGGCCACGAGTGGGAGGTGGGAGCTGGAGACAGGTCTTGCAGTTCTGAGCCGGATGCTGTCTGGGCCTCTTAGTCCACCCCTTGCCCCTGAGTGGCGGGCAGAGCTCAGCGGGCACTGGCTTGCACAGAATGAAAAGTTCTTTCTCATACGGCAACTCGGGGCGGGGGGCATGTCCAAATGCAGCGTTCTACAACTGTGCCTTCCATCCTGGGGTCCAAGGGCTCTCTGCCCTAGCGACAAGAAAAAAGAGAGAGAAAGGGAGAGAAACAGGGAAAGAGATCAAGGGAGAGAGGGAGAAAGGGAACAGGAAAGAGAGACAGGAAGAAAGGGGAAAAGAGAGAGAGATTGAGAGGGGGAGAGGGAGAGAAAGAGGGAAAGAAAGGGAGAAGGGGAGAGGGAGAGAGGGGGAGGTAGACAGAGAGAGGCTCCTATCCTCTTAAGGGCACCACCGGAAATTAGTCTGCGGTGTCTGCACTCACACCCCATTGGCTGGCTCCCATCACATGGTCAGACTAGCTGCAGAGGGCTGGCAAACGTGGTTCTGAGCCAGGGGGCTGTGGCCAGGCAGCCAGAGGGTTGACTCTTGACTCCAGGTAGTGGGTGTGAGTTCCTGGTCCAGGGCCCTGAGGGAGAGGGAGGTGGGAAGGCAGCACTGGGAAGGGCCCCCTGCCCCAGAATCCAGGATGCTGACCCTCTTCCTCCCCAGAGATGGGGTCCTGCCCCCTCTGCAGCGGGCACCACGTGTCCCTGAGCTGAGGACTAGTGTCCTCTGTCCTGGCGGGTCTCCGCAGACAGCACGCTTCCGGTGTATCACTTCATGTCAAGTAAGGCTTTTGGCTTTCGACTTCAAAGTGCATTTACATAGGAAAGGTTTGTTTCATCAAAAAGGAGATTGTATAGCTGTCAGTAGAGACGTGGCCTGGGGCTGAAGGGACGAGAAGCCCTGGGCTCTGCACTGAACTCACCCCCACACACACACACTTACTCCCAACTGCAGATGCTTCTTTTTCTGATCTTTCCCCAAAAGCAGTGACTCATAAACAAGAACGGATTTCTCTTGCTTGCAGAAAAGGTGGATTGCTGGCAGAAATAAATTTGCAGATGCTGGAATTTCACAGAAGGAGTTGGTTGGTGGAGGGGGTGGTATCCTGCCCTGCTCTGCCCCTCCCCTCTGCCATCTGCACCCACTTTCTCTCCTACCGAGCAAAGCTGGGTGCTCTGAGGCCGTGCTGGGAGCAGCACTGCCCTGTCTCGCTCCAACTTCGTCCCAGCTCCTGTCCTGGGGACTGGGCGGGGGCCCAGGGGTGGACTCTGCACAGCACCCGGCCTCGGTTTGTGTGGGTCCAGGAGGAGAAGGCCCGTGGGACCTGCCAGGTTCCTCATTCAGGCCAACGCAGGACCTGGGTCAGCAGACTGGAGTCGGCGCCCTCCTCCTGGGAGTGGCATGTGGGTACGGGCTGTGACTGCTGTGCCAGCCCCCTCAGCTGCTGCAGCCACTTCACAGACAGGGAAACTGAGTCACGGGAGGGAGAGCTACTCAGCCGCACCCCATGCCTGCCCACAGTGAAAGACCAGGGATTCACCGGCCTCCTCCCCCCCCACCCCTCCCTTCACTCCTCTGCTGGAATCCTGCCTGCCTCCCACTGCTCTTTTCACACTTAGCACAGAGCACCCCAGGGAGACCGGTTTGTGCAAAGAAAACAAATGCAGACTGAGGGAGCCAGAAGTGGAGTGTGGAGAGGCCCGCAGCACAGCAGAGGACACTCAAGGGCCGGTGAGTTTGCGGACCGCACAGACCCAGACCACCTTAACGGCCAATTCACTGAACTCCCTGAGGCTTCACGCCAGGCCTCAAAGTGTCTCTGTTGATAGCTGCTTGATTGAAGCTTCTAATTTCCACTCGAGTCCAACCTCCCACCCCTACCCTCCCGAAAGAGGTGAGGCCTTTGCTTTCTGGTGTGAATCTCTGGCCCTTCGCTGGGAGAGCTTCCTGGAGAGGGAACCAGAGAACCAGAGGTGGGGGGGTCTTGATGGCCACCGTTGTTCTGCCGCTGGACCCCAGGCTGCACGCTCTCCCGATGCCCCAGGGCCCAGAGGTGCCAGATGTGGCCTGTGGTGAGCACAGAGCGGCCAGGCGCTTCCCTGCACTGATTCCTGGTGCAGCAGAGGACTGACAGCCCTAGCAAGGTCTCCACAGGCAGCAGATGGCCAGTCAACTTCTGCGTTGCCATGACGGTGCTGGGCAGGGAGGGCAGATGCCACTGCAACCACCTCCCCACCCATCAGATGACTCCAGGAATCTGGGGTGCTGCCGGGCTAGCTTGGCGGGCGGGAGACAGATGACCAGGGACGCACGGCTGAGCTGGGATGCAGTTCAATCTTTATTGATGAGCGGAGATGCAGTACAATTTTTATTGATGAGCAGGGCTGCAGTGCAATCAATCTAATCTCTCTTCATTAGAAAATCCTGTCCTTTATATCTCCTGAGGCGGGAGTGTCAGGAAGAGGAAGTACGTAGGATAGGGGGTGGGGAGAAGGAAAAAATCACGTGAATCAGTGGGGATTAAACCAGTGTGGGATCAAACAAAACAATGATTATGTAAATAGACCACAGGGTTAAGCAATGCAAGTGAACCTAACGTGATGACCAAAACAGAAGGGGTCTTAGAAGCAGAATTAGAAGCAGACCAACAGGGTGCCAGGTGCCCAGGTCCCCCCTGCTCCCTGCAGCAAGTCCCCTCCCTGGGCCTGTGGGGGCAGAGGCGCAGGCATGGGGCAACACAGGACACTGAGTCTCCAGGGCTGCCCCAGCCCCTGCCCTGGTGCCACCCTCGGTCCCTCAGCACCAACCTGTGAGCATTCCCGGGCGACGGAAGGGCCGTTACTGCAGTGTGCGTGACACACAGCATCACACTCAGAGGCCACATGCAAGGTGCACGGCACGTCAGTCTGTGCTCAGCTGGGAGAGCACGCATACCTGCACACACGGACAGAGCCCCAGCACCTGCACACGTGACACACAGGCAGGGACAGGCCAGTGAGAGCACGTGCTGACACACAACGCACCTCCAGGGCAGGTGAGCGCGCAGGTCGCGCAGCAAGGGAGTGGCACCCAGACAGACCAGAAGCCGCAGGGCCATTGCCTGACTGCAGAGAAATGAGACAGCCAGACAGACGTCTGCAATCAGTCGGCCACATCGGGCCTGTTTTCTCCCCACCCCTTTCCTTGCTCCTTTCCCACCAGGGTTATTACTGAGACTCAGAACCTGCGTAAGGACATCGCCACTCCTGGAAGTCACTTTTTCCCATTGAATCACAGAATCACAGAGTGAGAAACAGGGGAGAGAGACAGAGAGGAGGAGAGACGCCTGCAGCACGGCCTGTGAAGCTCTCCACTCACGTCCCCCTCGCAGGCAGGGCCTGGGCACTTGATTCCAGGTCCTTGCTCGTGGTCACATGTACCCTGGAAGGACGGCTGTGGCCTGGCCCTCACGTGTCCACTGCCCACCTCCCTGTCCATACCCTCGTACACTGACAGAATCACAGACACTCAGGGCAGGGCCGGGCGGTGACACACCTGCTTGAGCACACGTGTCACAGCGTGTGAGGACGCGACTTGGAGCCACCTGTGGGCGGTGCAGCAGACTGTGGTGCCTCTCTGTGTCTCTCTATCTCTACTTCCCTCATGATTTCTGGCTGTCTCTAGGCAATAAATAAATAAAGAGAGATCATTTTAATTTTTTTTTAAAAAGGGAACTCAGAGTGGGGTCGAGAGGTATAGAGACTGGCTAGTCTCTGGTTGCCCGTCATGCAGACGGGAGTTAAGGCCCTGAGAGAGAAGTGCCCAGCCCAGAGCCCTGTCCCCTTAACTGCTGCTCCTTCTGCACCAGCCCAGTGAGTGGACACTCAGCACTGGGCTGGAGAAAGATGCTTCTCATGGCAGCCCCCGCAGCCTGAACACTGTGAGTGTGAGTGAGTGTGTGTGTGTGTGTGTGACTGTGTGTGAGTGTGTGTGTGAGTGTGTGAGTGTGTGTGTGAGTGTGTATGTGAGTGTGTGACTGTGTGAGTGTGTGTCTGTGTGAGTGTGTGTGTGAGTAAGTGTGTGTGTGAGTGTGTGTATGTGAGTGTGTGTGTGACTGTGTGTGTGAGTGTGTGACTATGTGTGTCTGTGTGTGTGTGACTGTATGACTGTGTGTGTGACTGTGTGTGTTTGAATGTGTGTGTGAGTGTGTTGTGTGAGTGTGCAAGTGTGAGTATGAGTGTGTGAGTGTGTAAGTGTGGGTGTGTAAGTGTGACTGTGTGAGTGTGTGACTATGTGTGTGTGTGTGGCTATGTGTGTGTGAGTGTGTGGGGGGTGGGTGTGATTGTATGACTGTGTGTGTGACTGTGTGTGTTTGACTGTGTGTGTGAGTGTGTTGTGTGGGTGTACAAGTGTGAGTATGAGTGTGTGAGTGTGTAAGTGTGGGTGTGTAAGTGTGACTGTGTGAGTGTGTGACTATGTGTGTGTGTGTGTGTGTGTGTGGCTATGTGTGTGTGAGTGTGTGTGGGGGTGGGTTTGAGTGTGTGAGTGTGATTGTGTGACTGTGTGAGTGTGTGTCTGAGTAAGTGTGTCTGTGAGTGTGTGAGAGTGTGTGTGTCTATGTGAATGTGTGCATGAGTGTGTCTGTGTGAGTATGAGTGTGTGAGTGTGTGCGTCTATGTGAGTGTGTGTGTGTGTGTGTGTCCCTCTCCCTCTTTGTGTCCCTGTCCCTGTCCCTCTCCCTCCCTCACCCTCTCTCTCCTTCTTCCTTTCCCTCTCCCTCTCCCCTCCCTCTCCCTCTCTTCCCCTCTCTCTCCCTCTCTCTCTCCCACCCCTCCCCTCCCCCCATCCCTCTCCCTCTCCCCCCTCCTTCTCCCTCTCTCTGCCCCTCTCCCTCTCTCTCTCCCTAGTGGGGCAGGGCTCTGGGGAGGTGGGGGTCCAGGGCATTTTGGTGCAGTCCTCTGGGAAAGTCAGGTTGGCATCATAGTAGCATCTGCAACTTGCCGGCTGAGAAATCACTAAGATACAACGCGGCACAGATTATCTGAGCCGGGAGCAGAGGCGTGAAGGCAGGCCTGTGGCTGGTGCACCTGCTAACAGAGCCACAGCCCCTAGATGTGGGCCAGGGCCCACGAGACAGAGCACGTGTGCACACGCGTCCACAAGTCAGGGGAAATGCACACCGTAAAGCAGACGTGCACTACAGTTTGTAATGACCCCACACAGCAAGCAAGTAGAAAGACCCAAAAACATATAATAAGACACCATAAAAAGAGACGTGTACACTGTTCCCATATTTAGGGGCTACTCTCTGCCCTGATCCAGCTTTCTAGACCTGTTCTCAACTCAGACACCATCTCCCCACACAATACCTTAGGTCCACCTGCATGTGAGCTGTCAGGCTCAGGCAAAAATTAGTCAAGTCATGGCCCCCTTGGAATAGACCTAAAATAGATCTACTAGGTTTTTCCAAAATGAAGATCCCCAAACTCATCTCATCTGCTATTATATACATATTTTTAAAAGCAAACAAACAAACAAAAGGTCACTGGGAGTGGTGGATTCATTGCTCAGGCACTGAACCCCCCCCCAAAAAAAAGTGGTATAGCAAGGCCCCACCTCAGCCTGTTGTGATGAAGAAGGGGGCGGACGCAGAGTGATTACTGGACAAAGCAAACGTTCACAAGCTTGGCTGCGGTGACCGCAGAGCGGTTCTGTTGGCCGGAGAATAGCTCTGCTCCCCTGCTCCCCACAGGGCAGTGCTCCGACTCTCAGGCCTCCCAGCACTGAGTTTCGGGTGCTCCTGGCCCCTCCTGTGAGGCTGAGTGAATCCACACGGAGACACAGGAGCACAGGCCAGTTTAACTCTGAGCTGATGCTCTGGGGATGGTGACATGGGTACTTTGTCTCCAAAACCATGTGGGTCTATTTGGGTACCTGCACCTTGCTGCACCTTGCTGCACCTTGCTGCACCTTGCATGTGCCTGGCCTGACCTGGAAGGTTCCTTGCTGTGGTGGGGCAGCCACCCCAGGCCCCGAGCAAGGGTGCTAAGCAAGCAGAGCCGTTCCCAGAGCACCTCAGCTGTCAGGGAGGAAACCCTCACCCGGGATTCTAAAAAAAGCCCTCCAACCAACAATTTGGCAGCTGTGGTTGCCAGGGAGATGAGGCAGCAGGGCCTCCCACCAATGGGCAGAGCTGCACCCCCGCCCCAGGGGGGGCATTCTCCTGGTGTCAGCATGGAGGCCATGGAGGCAAGGGGCCAAGCCAGGGACACAGAAGCCTGAAGATCACATTCCCCCATTGTTATCCTTTGTCCTCAGAGCACAGAGCACTGGCAATGGGTAACAGCAGATGGTCTGACCCCACCCCCACCCCACCAGCTGCTGCCACTGTCTGCCAGGGCTGCAGGGGGCTGGGACGCCCGGCTCCACTGGCAAGAGACCCCAGCCTCACACCTGCCTATGTGGTGACCTGGGGGAGAGCCTGGCCTGGGGGTTCAGACCTGGGAGTGGCAGAAATTGAGGAAACACAGTAGCCACGACCCTGTCCCACGTCCAGATAAATCTGCTCTGTGTGGCCTGCAAAGTCCCGCATCCAGAATAAATGTGCTCCTCTTGTGGCCTGCAAAGTCCCATGTCCAGAATGAATCTGCTCTGTGGCCTGCAAAGTCCTGAGTCCAGAATAAATGTGCTCCTCTTGTGGCCTGCAAAGTCCCGCATCCAGAATGAATCTGCTCTGTGTGGCCTGCAAAGTCTCGAGTCCAGAATAAATGTGCTCTTCTTGTGGCCTGCAAAGTCCCGAGTCCAGAATAAATGTGCTCCTCTTGTGGCCTGCAAAGTCCCGAGTCCAGAATAAATGTGCTCTTCTTGTGGCCTGCAAAGTCCCACATCCAGAATAAATGTGCTCTTCTTGTGGCCTGCAAAGTCCTGAGTCCAGAATAAATGTGCTCTTCTTGTGGCCTGCAAAGTCCCACATCCAGAATAAATGTGCTCCTCTTGTGGCCTGCAAAGTCCTGAGTCCAGAATAAATGTGCTCCTCTTGTGGCCTGCAAAGTCCCATGTCCAGAATGAATCTGCTCTGTGTGGCCTGCAAAGTCCCGCATCCAGAATAAATGTGCTCCTCTTGTGGCCTGCAAAGTCCCGCATCCAGAATGAATCTGCTCTGTGGCCTGCAAAGTCCCGAGTCCAGAATAAATGTGCTCCTCTTGTGGCCTGCAAAGTCCCGAGTCCAGAATAAATGTGCTCTTCTTGTGGCCTGCAAAGTCCCGCATCCAGAATGAATCTGCTCTGTGGCCTGCAAAGTCCCGAGCCCAGAATAAATGTGTTCCTCTTGTGGCCTGCAAAGTCCCGAGTCCAGAATAAATGTGCTCCTCTTGTGGCCTGCAAAGTCCCGCATCCAGAATGAATCTGCTCTGTGGCCTGCAAAGTCCCGAGTCCAGAATAAATGTGCTCCTCTTGTGGCCTGCAAAGTCCCAAGTCCAGAATAAATGTGCTCCTCTTGTGGCCTGCAAAGTCCCATGTCCAGAATGAATCTGCTCTGTGTGGCCTGCAAAGTCCCGAGTCCAGAATAAATGTGCTCCTCTTGTGGCCTGCAAAGTCCCGCATCCAGAATGAATCTGCTCTGTGGCCTGCAAAGTCCCGAGTCCAGAATAAATGTACTCCTCTTGTGGCCTGCAAAGTCCTGAGTCCAGAATAAATGTGCTCCTCTTGTGGCCTGCAAAGTCCCGCATCCAGAATGAATCTGCTCTGTGGCCTGCTAAGTCCCGAGTCCAGAATAAATGTGCTCCTCTTGTGGCCTGCAAAGTCCCAAGTCCAGAATAAATGTGCTCTTCTTGTGGCCTGCAAAGTCCCGCATCCAGAATGAATCTGCTCTGTGGCCTGCAAAGTCCCGAGCCCAGAATAAATGTGTTCCTCTTGTGGCCTGCAAAGTCCCGAGTCCAGAATAAATGTGCTCTTCTTGTGGCCTGCAAAGTCCCGCATCCAGAATGAATCTGCTCTGTGGCCTGCAAAGTCCCGAGTCCAGAATAAATGTGCTCCTCTTGTGGCCTGCAAAGTCCCGAGTCCAGAATAAATGTGCTCTTCTTGTGGCCTGCAAAGTCCCACATCCAGAATGAATCTGCTCTGTGTGGCCTGCAAAGTCCCATGTCCAGAATGAATCTGCTCTGTGTGGCCTGCAAAGTCCCACGAGGCTCGGGGCAGCCTGACCCACCTCATCTTGCAGAGTCTTCACACAACTGTTACCCCTCTCGGCAGTGGCCCAGCTCCCACGTGTGCCCCCAGTCAGTTTCGCTGTTTTTCAACCTGCAGCTTTGTACATGCCACTCCTGCACCTTGGAATTCCACCCCCAGCTCCTCACATCACAGTCCCACCTTAACCAGGACCTTTCCAGAGGGTCTGTGGTCCACCAGCACATAGATAATAACAGGGGCTCCTTCAAATATCACTTCTAATGGTTGGTAACTATCAATCTTGTTCAGTTCTGTTTCTATCTAACAGTCTGCCTCTCCTGTAAGCACAAAGCCAGTGCCCATCTCCTCTGCCGTAGCTCCTGGAGTCCCTCAAGCTCCCAGCAATGAACCCCCAGCCCATCCCATTTTGCAGGAAGAGTGGCAGCTCACAGGCGTCAGCCTTTTGGTCTGTGCCAACAAGACCAGAACTCAGCCAACCGCAAAATCAGTGACATTAGCCCCCCTTCAGCTCACTGCCTGCTCCTAGA
>NW_026647780.1:17500-24485 GCF_950295315.1 Erinaceus europaeus
CCCCTGCAAACAAATATGGGGCAAAACAGTCACGTGTGCCGGCTGACCTACAGCGTTACCAGTCTGGGAGGAGCTTCGCTCCCTTGTCCCCCCCCCAGCGGGTCAAGTGCAGGTACTTGCACTCACTCACCCAAGCCAGCGGGGACCAGTGCTACCGTGTCCCCGACACATACCAGTCCCCTCCATACCCGTGCATCTTGATGAGCCATGTCACCTGCATCCTCCTCTAAGGGAGACGAGAGCGGGGCACAGCACAGCAGTTACAGGGCCCACCTGAGGTCCCAAACCCCACCCAGTGAGCCGTCTCCCTGACTGACGTCCTGTTCCTTTCTGACACTGACACCACCTTCATTCATCATTCAGCAACTATGTATGTCTTCAGTCCTTCTGACACTGACCCGCACACGTCACACCACCCTCAGCCCCAGCCGGCAGCATGCTGGCGAGACAGAGAACAAGTTAAGGTTGTGGACGGAGAGCTGAGCAATGTCTCGCAGCGACTGTGAGAGTCGGAATGTGTAAAGCGTCTGGAAGGGTCCAGGCAAGCCGGCTGTGCCCAGTGTCGCTGCTGTCCCGTCCTCAGAGCTGAGCTGAGAGGCTCCTCAGCACCGCAATCTCTCCCTCTGAGCCACTGCCTGCGCTTGTGTGGGGATCGACTTGTCCCTAATTTCAGACATTTTGCAAGCACTCAGTAAGCTCCCACGGAGTTAAATAGAAGACCACCGGCCCCGAGCCAAACACAAGGAAACCAGTGGCCAAAATGCAGGATAAATAGATGAGAACAAGAGGCTGCGTGGAGGTGGGGGTCTGCAGAAGCCCGGGGGCAGTTGGCTTTGGCCAAGAATACGTCTAACAAAGACCATTGACTGAATAAAGAACAGGCCAGGTGGTCAGATGTACATGTGACGACGCACAAGGACCCAGGTTCAAGCCCCCGGCCCCCACCTGCAGAGGGGGAAGCTTCACGGGTGGTGGAGCAGGGCTGCAGGTGTCTCTCTATCTCCCAGCCCCTCTTGGTTTCTCTCTGTCTCTATCCAATAATAAATAAACAAATAAAAATAAGAAGGGAGGCAGGCGGGAGCTGGCAGCCCGCCCCGTGCCAATCTTCCCGCCTGCCCATACTAGACAAGTAGCCTCCATGATGGCAGCAAGAGGGCTCCCAGCGGGACCGCGGGGATGACTCCTAGAGACCCTGTGAGGGAACCCAGTCTGTCTCGGCCCAGCACTTACTCTCTGGGGACCTGGACCCATCCTGGAGACGTCCAGCTCCCCTCACACGGCTCACGAATAGCTGTCCGCCTTCAGGCTAAGAGCAGGGATCAGCCACTACTCCTCCCCTCATCACCAGAGAAATGCAGTCAGAGCCACACGGACAGACCCTCATACCTGTGAGAAGGGGCCCCACCGCTCAACAGGCCCATGTGGCGAGGACGTGGGGAGAGGGGGCTCCACTCACTACTGGCAGGTGCAAGTCGGTGTGGCCGCTCTGGAGACGGCCGGAATATCCCTGAACAGACGCAGACAAAGACGCCATGTGACCCGGCAGCCCCGCTGCGAGGCATTTACCCGAAAGAGAGAATCACTGATTCAGTGGCAGCAGGCCGCACGCCAGTCTCATAAGATAGAACCACACTGATCCAAAGAGACACACGCACCCCATGTTCACAGAGGTTTTATTCACAACAGAAAACCCTGGAAACAACCAAAGTGCCCTTTGACAGGTAACTAGATTAAAAAAAAGCTATGGGATACCTACTCAATGGAGTATTACTCAGCAATGAAAAAGCTGGTAGTGTGTCCTTTGCAGTAAGGTGGATGGAGCTGGAGAAGGTGGACCTCAGAGAAGCAAGTCGGGAGATGAAGGATGACTGCAGGAACAGAGAGAACTGAGTAAGTGAATGTGGAAAAATAGGGCATCAACCTATTTCCAAGACTGCAGGTGACGGATGGATGGATGGATGGATGGATGGATGGATGGATGGATGGATGATGGATGGATGCTGGATGGATGGTAGATGGATGATGGATGGATGGATAGATGATGGATGGATGCTGGATGGATGGTAGATGGATGATGGATGGATGGATAGATGATGGATGGATGCTGGATGGATGGATGGATGGATGATGGATGGATGGATGGATGGATGGATGGATGGATGGATGAGTGGATGAATGGATGCTGGATGGATAGTAGATGGATGATGGATGGATGGATGGATGGATGGATGGATGGATGGATGGATGGATGATGGATGATGGATGGATGGATGGATGATGGATGGATGGATGATGGATGATGGATGGATGGATGATGGATGCTGGATGCATGGTAGATGGATGATGGATGATGGATGGATGGATGGATGGATGGATGGATGGATGGATGGATGGTGGATGATGGATGATGGATGGATGGATGGATAGATGATGGATGGATGCTGGATGGATGGATGGATGATGGATGGATGGATGGATGGATGAATGGATGAATGGATGAATGGATGAATGGATGCTGGATGGATAGTAGATGGATGATGGATGGATGGATGGATGGATGGATGGATGATGGATGATGGATGGATGGATGGATGGATGATGGATGGATGGATGATGGATGATGGATGATGGATGGATGGATATATGGATGATGGATGCTGGATGCATGGTAGATGGATGATGGATGATGGATGGATGGATGGATGGATGGATGGATGGATGGATGATGGATGATGGATGGATGGATGGATGGATGGTGGATAATGGATGATGGATGGATGGATAGATGATGGATGGATGCTGGATGGATGGATGGATGGATAGATGATAGATGGATGCTGGATGGATGGATGGATGGATGGATGGATGGATGGATAGATGATAGATGGATGCTGGATGGATGGTAGATGGATGATGGATGGATGGTTGATGGATGATGGATGGATGGATGGATGGATGGATGATGGATGGATGGATGATGGATGATGGATGGATGGATGGATGGATGATGGATGATGGATAGTAGATGGATGCTGGATGGATGCTGGATATATGGATATATGGATGGATGGATGGATGGATGATGGATGGATGGATAGATGGATGATGGATGATGGATGGATGGTAGCTGGATGATGGATGGATGGATTATGGATGGATAGATGGGTGGATGGATGATGGATGGATGGATAATGGATGGATGGATGATGGATGGATGATGGATGGATGGTGGATGGATGGATAGTGGATGGATGATGGATGGATGGTGGATGGATGGATGAATGGATGGAGAGTGGATGGATGGATGGATGCTGGATGGGTGGATGCTGGGTAGATGCTGGATAGATGGATGAATGGATGGATGGCTGGAGAGACAGATAGGTGGGCGGGTAGATGAGTGAACAGATGAATGACGTGAGATGGCAGGAGACAGAATGGCAGCTGAGACGCTGCAGTGAAGGTTACCTTGGTCATTTAACCCCCAGGAGGACTTGGAGGAAATAATGCCCAGCACAGACAGCTCCCCAGGTCAGGTCCCTCCCCAGCCCGGAGTCCACACGGCTCTCAGCAGCATGGCCGACGGGCTCCACGCTCTTCTCACCCCGGAAGAGAAGACCTTCTCCTGGCGCCCATGCTGCTCACGGGGATTGGTGCCGCCGCTCACCTGACACCTGGGCGAGTCCTCGACACTGGGTGGCGGTGGTTCATGGCAGCGGGTCTCTGAACAGCTCCGCTCTGTTCCGATAGGCGACGTATTAAATGACTAAAGGAGCAGACGAGAGGCGGAAGGAACAGGCTGATCTGTTTGGAGAGAGATTGCTCAGCAAAGGGAAAATATTGACACAGGTGTGTGCTCAGCCCTCGGGTGCTGCTGACAGGGTGACCCCTGTGAACACCCCCAGCCCGGGACCCACAGAAAAGGCTCCTGCGTCTGTCTCATTATTGTGGTTGGGGGAGAAAGCATCGTGCTCTTAAGATAAAGAATACAACAGAATACTTGGAGAATGCAAGGACGTGAAGGGGGAGAAGGAAAGTCATCCATATGCATTTGTCCCGGAGAAGATTCTGCTGGCCCTCTTTTCCAAGTTTTCTTGTGTATAAATCGACAGTAACTGAGCTGATGATATTGATCAATAACCTTTTATTTTTGCACCCAAGCCTCATGCAAACAGAATCCATTGCCCCTGGGGAATGTTTTTCCTTTTAGTTTCAGACCCACAGAGAGAGAGAGAAAGAAGAGAGAGAGAAGAAGGAGGAGGAGGAGGAGGAGGAGGAGGAGGAGGAGGAGAAGACAGAGAGAAGGATACCACAGCACTGCTCCGTCACTGAAGGAGCTTCCCCTGGCGCTGCAATGGTGCTCCCATGTGGTGTCAGTGAGGCTCAGGCCCAGGTCTTCAGGTGTGATGAAGCATGTGCTGACCAGGTGAGCTGTTTCCCAGCCCAGCGATTGATTCCCATCATGCAACTGTGCTGAGCAGAGTTCTCTGTGTCTCGCATGTATTAACGCTTAACTCCTGCTCTTTGGGCTCAGGCTGCTGTGTGCCAGCTTTACAGAGAAAGAAGCGGAGCTCACAGTCGGGCAGGCACAGAACTGAGACTGAGCCTCTCTCTCTGTGTGTGTCATCCATCCATCCATCCATCCATGCTGCTTTCGCTCCCATCTCTCTCCCTATTTCTCTTTCCCCCTTTCTCCCCATCCTGCCCTCCCCTTTCTTTCCTCTCCCCCACCCTCCCCTTTCTCCTCTCTCTCTCTCTCTCTCTCTCTCTCTCTCTCTCTCTCTCCCTGTTTTAGGTCCAATCTCTAGTCTCCTTTTAGCCAGGAGTACTGTTCACACCAAAGCCCAAGCTGCCGGGGGTAAGTAAGCTTCACAAGCAGTGAAGCAGGTCTACAGGCGTCTGTCTTTGTTTCTTCCTCTCTATGCCTCCTCCCCCCTCAATTACTCTGTGTCCTATCTAAAAAAAAAAAAAAATTGAAAGAAGAAAAAAATAGAAACATAACAAAATGGACACCAGGAGCAGTGGACTCACAGTGCCGGCACCAAGCTCCAGAGACAACACTGGAGGCAATAACGCAAATATTTTAAATAGGGAGTACAGTCAGGTGAGGGTTAAAACAGTTAATCCATGTGGAAAGTGGGGTACAGGACTGCACTTAAGCAGGGTGCCAAGCATGTCGGCTGTCACTTGTGGTGGTGTGGTTCTCCCCAGGTGTAAGGTGCGCGTGACAGATGGGTGCAGGCTCCCAGCGCGTGGCCAGGGCGTGGCCTGGGGACAGCTGTTTCCTCAGACCTTGGCAAATCTCATTAACCCACAGTGGGGAGAGAAAACACAGTCCTGGGCAGTTACAGGACTCCCCCTCACCCGCCATACCGACTTGGGTACAAGCCCACAATCGCGTCCACAGTGCTGGGCAGTTACAGGACTCCCCCTCACCCGCCATACCGACTTGGGTACAAGCCCACAACCACGTCCACAGTGCTGGGCAGTTACAGGACTCCCCCTCACCCACCATACCGACTTGGGTACAAGCCCACAATTGCGTCCACAGTGCTGGGCAGTTACAGGACTCCCCCTCACCTGCCATACCGACTTGGGTACAAGCCCACAATCGCGTCCACAGTGCTGGGCAGTTACAGGACTCCCCCTCACCCGCCATACCAACTTGGGTACAAGCCCACAACCACGTGCTGGGCAGTTACAGGACTCCCCCTCACCCGCCATACTGACTTGGGTACAAGCCCACAATCGCGTCCAGTGCCGTCTCAAGCTCAGCCTGTCTGAGCTCAGCAGCCCTTGTGTGGCTGCTCTCAGCACAGTGAGGTGTTCCAGTATCTCTGGCTTGGGCACCTCAAGGCCAGCAGCCCTTGCTCCACTTTGAGACAACCAGAACTATCTCCAGACTTGGCCAAATCACCTCCCCCAGGAGAAGCAATCACCTTAGGGGGTGGGCAGTGGCATGCCGGGTGAAGCTCACATAGTATGAAGTGCAAGGACCCACACAGGTCTGCAGGCGCTCTCTCTCTCTCTCTCTCTCTCTCTCTCTCTCTGTCTCCCCTACCCAATAAACTGAGGGAGAAATATCCACCAGGAGCAGTGGATTTGTAGTGCCAGCATCGAGCCCCAGCAACAAGCCTGGAAGCAAAGAGAGAAAAAGCAATTACCTCTCCTGACCCTCAAGTCCTGGGAAATAGCAAAGGCTCTTACCATAGACTCTCGTGCCTGAAGTCCAGAGGTCCAAGTTCAATCCCCAGCACCATCACAAACCAGAGCTGAACAGTGCTCTGGTAAATAATAATAATTACAATAAAATCATTAATAAGTGGACGCTTGAGCTCCTGACTCAAGAGCCCTCACATCCACACCGGAACCTGACTCAAACCCGCTTTCTGCTGACCCTGGCTAGCTGCTGCTGCCCCCCAAAGCCTTGTGCTTCCTCCAGCAAACTCTGAACTTGTAGCCTCTGACCCTCTGCTCAGGGTCTTCCAGGCCTACTCCACTCCACTCCACACCTGGCAGAAGACTTGATGATGAAAATGGACTAGACGGAGGCAGCATAGTCATTATGCAGAAGACTGCTGTGCCCAGTGATCTGAGGTCCCGGGTTCAGCCCCCAGCCCCAACACAAACCAGACTGAGGCAGTGCTCTGCTCTCTGTGTGTCAGTAAAAAATAAGGATCTCTAGAAAGAAAAGAAAAGGAAGGAAGAGAAAGAGAGAAGGGAAAAGAAACAAGAAAATGGATTTAATTCATTAGTTCATTTCCTCCAACAAATACCTAGGCCAAGGCCACCCCATTCTCTGTGTTGCAGGGACTCTTCTTCGTGGTCTGGGAGGTGGTGCAGTGCATAAAGAATTAGACTCTCAAGCCTGAGGTCCTGGGTTCAGTCCCTGGGAGCCCTTGTACCAGAGTGATGGCTGGTTCTTTCTCTCTTCTGTCTTTCTCATAAGTAAATGAGTAAGTAGAAGACTCTTCTCACACCATTCTCG
>NW_026647781.1:0-95719 GCF_950295315.1 Erinaceus europaeus
TAGCCACTGTGTCTCACCTCAGGGATTGAGATAACATTAAAA
The DNA here is from genome assembly GCF_950295315.1 of Erinaceus europaeus. Classification (NCBI taxonomy): domain Eukaryota; kingdom Metazoa; phylum Chordata; class Mammalia; order Eulipotyphla; family Erinaceidae; genus Erinaceus; species Erinaceus europaeus. Next base: position 43 of record NW_026647781.1, read on the forward strand.
CAACTATTAATTTCCAAAACTGTGAACTCTTACTACCTTACCAAGACACAATTCAACCCAGGCAAGTGAGATTAGTGGACTGAAAATTACTGAGGGAGTGGTCAGGGAGGTGGCACAGTGGATGAAGCATCGGATTCCCAAGCATGAGGTCCTGAGTTCAATCCCTGGCAGCACATGTACCAGAGTGATGTCTGGTTCATTCTCTCTCTCCTCCTATCTTTCTAATAAATAAATAAATTCTTAGAAAAGAAAATAGAAGAAAAGAAAAGTAAAGTACTAAGAGAGGGACCTCATAATAGACCAAATACAATGGTTAAGCCTAGAAGAAATACTGGAGAAATGAACTAGGAAAAGAGTCTAGATAAAAACCCCCTAAAGATAGAAGCACATAAAAATGAAGATAATATCTAAACACTAATTGATGCAATAGATACAGGAGTGAGAAAGCTTTTGAAAGTAATATTATCAGAAATGGGGAAACAACAAATGAGACTCTGAAAGAAAGCACTAATTATCTTGAGGTAATCAGAAAGCTGTAAGCTGAAATAGCTGAGCTAAGAGCACAACTAGCTGAACAAACTAATACAGTATTAGGACAGGGTAACCACCTTGAGCTACAGAAAACAACAGAGGGGAAAGAGAACAGAATACGTGAGGTAGAAAACAGAATTAGTACGATTGAGGATGAATTAGAGAAAACTAAGAAAGAAGTAAGAGACCTCAAAAAGAGATTAAGAGATATTGAAAAGAACAATAGAGACATATGGGATGACTTCAGAAGAAGTAATATATGCATTATTGGCTTACTAGAGGAAGAAAGAGAGGGAGGGGAAGAAAGCATTTTACAGGACATAATATCTGAGATGACAAGTGTTGGTAAGGATGTAGAGGAAAAGAGACTCTGTTACACTGTTGGTGGACATGCAAACTGCTGCAGCCCCTTTGGAAAGCAATATGTAGAGGCCTTAAAGAAATGAAAATGGAAATACCTTATGATCCAGCAATACCACTCTTTTGTGATACACCATGGATTTTGGGACGTAATTAGTATAGGGCTGATGAATGTAGTTAGCATGTGGCTGATGTCAGGCTAACAGACTTATGAAAACCAAGTTATTTAACTTCTAGGTGGCCAGAATTCTGCCCCTTTTCCTGGATCCTTCTTTTCCTATGGCTCCATACTGGCTTAGCTCCTCAGGACCTGCCATGCTGCCTCTCACTGGAGAGACTGAACACGTGGAGCTGAACTTTGGTAACTATAACATGGACTCATGGGCCTGGCTTAGTCTTACCCCTGCTGATAATTGCCTATCTTGCTGTACCTAAAATATACCATTCTATACTGCTCTACCTCCATGTAATAAATCTTTGATTTGTCTGAAATCCACACCAAAACATACCATGAAGTCTTTTTATTATTATTTTTATTTACAATACCACTCCTAGGCATATATCCAAAGTAATTTGTAGGGACGTAGACACCCTTAAGCTTATGTTATACTCAGATAGTCAGGTTATGTAAGAAACTTGGATGCCCAGGGATAGATGACTGGATAAATAAGCTATGGGACATATACTCAATGGAATCCTACTCTGTGCACTTGAAGAAGATGGTATTGTGTACTTTGGGACAAAAATGGATGAAACTTGAGGTGATTATGTTTAGTGAAGTAAATTAGGAGGTGAAAGACAACTACTAGATAGTTTTGCTCACATGTGGAATATAGAGAATTGGAAAATAATAATAATAAAGAAAGTAACTGAACTGTCTAAGACTTTGTGAGAACTGTGGTGGTTATTGGAGAGTAGGAGCACAGAACTCTTGTGGTGAGTGTGATGTGAAACTCTACCCTGTAATCTTATAATCTTGTAAACCACTAGTAAACAACAACAACAACAAAACACTGATTCTCCCAGATACATGGTATTTATAATGCTCTCAGACCCCGTGGACACTTGGCCAAGATGACTCTCATTCCTTATAGGAAGAGGACATGAAACAGCAACTTAGAGAACTAAATAAAAAGTACCTTCAGACTTCCCCTGCACTCAGGCGTGTGGTAAGGTTTTCTGCAGGCTTCCTGCAGACCCTTCTCTTCAGCCTCAAAGTGTGGTATCTGGGCCACAACTGTTTTGCTGATAATAGTGGTTTCCTCCTATCTCTTGCCTTTATCCCCACCCCCTGAAAGTACATTTAAGATGGGGAAAGATAACATGCTAGAGTATAGTGATTTCCAGAACAAATACAGAAATATCTTCCTGATAGCATATAAACCTTTTTCTTTAAAGCCTTTTCTAAAAAAATTTAATCTTTATTTATTAGATAGGGACAGTGAAAAACTGAAAGGGAAGAGGGAGGCAGAGAGGGAGAGAGACAGAGAGAAATCTGCAACACTGCTTCACTACTTTCAAAGCTTTCCCCCTGCAGATGGGGACTGGGGTCTTGAACCTGGGTCCTTGTGCATTTTAACATGTGCTCTCAACCAGGTGCACCACCATCCTGATAAAGCCTTTTGTTTTAATTAAAATTTTAATTGAGAGTGATTCAAGTGTTTTATTTTTATTTATTTTAAATTTATTTTTATTATTTTCCCTTTTTTTTCTCTTTGTTGTTTTATTGTTGTTGTAGCTATTACTGTTGTTGTTATTGATGTCATTGTTATTGGATTGGACAGAGAGAAATGGAGAGAGGAGGGGAAGACAGAGAATGGGAGAGAAAGACAGATACCTGCAGACCTGCTTCACTGCCTTTGAAGCGACTCCTCTGCTGGTGGGGAGCCAGGGGCTCGAACCAAGATTCTTACGCTGGTCCTTGTGCTTCACGCCACGTGCGCTTAACCCACTGAGCTACCACCTGACTCCCTATTTATTTATTTTTTATCAGAGCTTTGCTCAGCTCTGGCTTATAGTGAGTGTTTCAGAGTATTGAACCTGGGACTTCGGGGCCTCAGGCATGAGAGTCTGTTTGCATTACCATTATGCTATCTACCCCCACCCTCAGCAGTGTTTTATAAAATCAGATTTAAGGGTATCATTCAATTTATTTATTTATTTATTGTATATATAAGAAATCAAGGGGGAGAAGGAGATAGAGATGCAGAGACACCTGTAACACTGCTACATCATCCATGAAGTTTCTCCCTGTAGGTGGGCACCAGGAGCTTGGCCCAGGTCCTTGAGTATAGTAACATGCATGCTCTACCAAATGTGTCACCTTCTCGCCCCCAGGGACTTACTTTTACACTCCTACATGGGGTGTGCTAAGTCACCATACCCTCCACCCAAATCCTGTGGCCTGCACATCCTTCCCCACCCACTATTTTTCTCACAAGTCCAACAGTTTGATCACTTTATTCTGCAAGTTCATTTGTTTTATTCATCTATATTCCACATATGAGTGAAACCATCTAGCAGCTGTCCTTCACCTCTTTCTATATTTCATTTAGCACAGTCACTTTCAGTTTCATCCATTCTGTCCTAAGTGATAGAGCATCATCTTTCTTGATTACAGAGTACTGTCCCATTGAGTATATATATATTTCTCATAACTTCTTTTTAAAAGGATTTACTTATTTATTAATGAGAAAATTAGAGAGTGAGAAAGAAAATAGAGTGTTTGGGGATAGGCGCTAGCACAGTGGGTTAAGTGCACATGTGCCAAGCGCGAGGACCAGTGTAAGGATCCTGGTTCAAGCCCCTGGCTCCCCACCTACAGGGAAGTCACTTCACAGGCAGTGAAGCAGGTCTGCAGGTGTCTATCTTTCTCTCCCCCTCTCTGCCTTCCCCTTCTCTCTCCATTTCTCTCTGTCCTATCCAACAACCACCACAACAACAGTGATAGCAGTAATAACAACCATGACAACAAGGGCAACAAAAATGGGGGGGAAAAGGTCTCTAGGAGCAGTGGATTTGTAGTGCAGGCATTGAGCCCCAGTGATAACTCTGGAGCAAAAAAAAAAAAAAGAAAGAAATGCAGAACATGGGGACTGGGTGGTAGTGCATGTAGTAAAGCACATGCTACCATGCTCAAAGACCTGAGTTCAAGCCCCCAGCCTCTACCTGTGGTGGGTGTGGGCAGGGGGAGTCAAAAACTATTGCTACAGGACAAGGGGATTTTACTCTGGCACTTACTGATTTTTTGTGGAAAACATTTTTTTCATTTCATTTATTTATTTTTTTACAATTTTTTTGTTGCTAATGTCACTTCTCAGTGTTGTTTGGTTTTTCTCTTGAGCCACTGTGACACCTGTCTGCACATGCTGGCAGGAAGAGGCAGCCCTGTCTTCCACACCCAGGGGCTTGCTTGCAGGTGTTGGGCTGGGAACTGCTTCTCATTCTGTAGTGTATATACCCTTATGAACAGCTGTCGTCCCTCCATTCATGTAAACCAGCACCACAGTCCCTGTTCTGACTTCAGAACAACGGGAAAGGGAATTGGCAAAGGCGATAAGATATCACACTGTGTTGATTTTGTCTTGTTAATAGCTGAATGCTTTAATCAGTTTATCAGTCCCATTACACCACAAATATGTTAAAAACCGGAACTGTGATCCTAAAGGCTCCAAAGTAAACAGGACAAGCATTGTTGGCTTGAATAGTTCCTTCTCATAATAAATCAGAGTTCAAGAAAGTGACAACATTAAGAGCTGCACTGTTCATCTATAATTCAAGTCCACAAACATTTATTGTTTAAAAAATTCTTTAGTTTTTCCTTCTTGACACAGTGGATCTTTTATAGTAGAGGTAGTTTAAGCCTCCATGTTGAACTATTTCCAGTTGAGGTTAACAGAGGTCATCCACAGGGCTGGAGAGTTTAAGGAAATCTGCTCTGGTTGTATGGTTTTCCTCCCTGCTTTTTTTTTTTTTTGTTTGTTTTTGTTTTTGTTTAATACTAGGTCCAAACATCGAACCACATTGTGAAATGAAAAGAAGACTGAATCCAGAGGTTTTTGTTCTTCCCCACCTTGTTCATTTCTTTGAGATCAGAACAATCCACATAACCTTAAGATTTCATCTGTCAGCAGTAACAACCCAGACTCCAGAAATGATTGGATCAACCAGGTTTACCATTTTTATTGAAAAATTTTATTGCATCCTGATGGCATCTGGAACCTGGTGGCTGAAAAGAGAGTTAACATACAAAGCCAAACAAATTGTTGAGCAGTCGTGGACCCAAAGGTTGGAATAGTGGAGAGGAAGTGTTAGGGGGGTACTCACTGCAAACTCTAGTGTACTTCTGCTTTCAGGTATATATTTTGCACTAGTTTATGGATAAGTGTGAACATATGCTCTCTCTCACAGAACCTGGTCTATATCTAGGTTTTGGGACTTTGTTAGAAAGTGAACCACCTGGGATGGAATTAGAGAATACTATGAAAGGAAAGGTCTCACCCGAGTAATGAAGCTGAAGGGTTGTCATTCCACACGTGAAGTCTCTGGACACAGTCTGAGCTGAAGCATGTTGAGGTGGCAATCGTTGCGTTGATTAGGTTGCGATCGGCAGATGCAATATTATTTGATATGGATTGGGAGAGGCATGCGGGAAAGTGGGCCCTTTCCTAAGGTTCCAGGACTGGGGAAAATATAGGCTCTCTCGTGGAAATGTGAGGTTCCTGGTTTCTTAGGGTTCAAAAAGACAATGGATAGTTAATGTTATCATCACATTATTTGGTAATTGGGTTAACTTTGAAAAGTCCTTTTGTTAGAGTTTGCTGTATAGTACCCAGTATCTTGTATGTAGCTGTGCCATTGGTTGCTTCTGATCTACTTGGTCTAGGCTTTTGAGTCCGCATATCAAATAGCCTATATATTAAAAAGACTCAGTCTGTGTTTTAAACACTTCGAGACATACAATTAATTTTCCCCCTCTCATATTAATTAACTAGTGATTTATATGACTACACTTTACTAGGAGTGTACATAAACACCATTCCCACCACCAAAAGACTATGTCCCATCCCCTCCCCCCACCAGGTTCCAGATACCATCAGGATGCCGGCTAGACTTCCCTGGACTGAAGACCCCACCAATGTGCTCTGTAGCTCTGCTTCCCCAGGGACCCACCCTACTAGGGAAAGAGAGAGGCAGACTGGGAGTATGGATCGACCAGTCAACGTCCATGTTCAGCGGGGAAGCAATTACAGAAGCCAGACCTTCCACCTTCTGCAACCCACAAAGACCCTGGGTTCATGCTCCCAGAGGGATAGAGTATGGGAAAGCTATCAGGGGATGGGATGGGATATGGAGATTGGGTGGTGGGAATTATGTGGAGTTTTACCCCTCTTACCCTATGGTTTTGTTAATTTATCCTTTCTTAAATAAAAAATAAATTAAAAAAGAAATTTATTAGGAAGACAAAAAATTTTATTGCGGAAATTAACATTTTATTGTCAACAGTAAATACAGTGGTTGGTACATGTGTCAAATTTCTGTCTTTTGCAAAACACTCTAGCCTCCTACCTACATCCTTTACCTGCACTGCACATCATGCAGCAAGTCCTGAAAGCCCTTCCCCACCACCTCCCAGGTCCTTTACTTTGATGCAATACACCAAACACAGTCTAAGTTCTGCTTTGTGTTTTCCCATTAATTCTTATATATATATATATATATATATATATATATATATATATATATATATATGTATATATATATATAGTTTATTTTTTAAAGATTTTTTTTCTTTTTTTTCTTTCCTTTTGTTGCCCTTACTGTTTTATTGTTGTAGTTATTATTGATGTTGTTGTTGTTGAATAGGACAGAGAGAAATGGAGATAGGAAGGGAAGACAGAGTGGGGGAGAGAAAGATAGACACCTGCAGATCTTCACCACCTGTGAAGTGACTCCCCTGCAGGTGGGGAGCCGGGGGCTCGAACCGGGATCCTTAAGCTGGTCCTTTCGTGCTTTGTGCCACATGTGTTTAACCCAATGCGCTACCCCCCAACCCCTCCCCATTTGTTCTTATTTCTCAGTTTCTGTCTATGAATGAGATAATCTCATATTTATCCTTCTGCTTCTGGTTTATCTCACTTAACACAATTCCTTCAAACTCCATCTAAGATGAGGAGAAGAAGGTAAATTCACCATTTTTAATAGCTAAGTAATATTCCATTGTGCATATATACCACAACTTATCTTATTATTTTTAAGAGATTTATTTGTTAATGAGAGGGAGAGGTAGAGAGATAGAAACATAGATATGGATAGATAGGTAGATATATAGATAATACACCACAGCTTCACTCTGGCACATGTGATAGTGGGCATTGAACATGAGACCTCATACTTGAGAGCCCCCCACTTCCTCTACTGCACCACTGGGCCACATGATCAGGCTCACTTTATAATGGAGGAAGCAAACGCCCTAATGAGAGAGGCAGCCTGGGGGTGCATGTGTGACTGTTACCGCTGTATTCAGACCCACCTATTGCTCCAGGATAGGTAACAGTTTATACATTTCTACTCCCCTGTCTACACTGGGGCTCTTAAGAGTGACTAGGTTGGCTGGTCCAAATCCTATCCACAGAAATAGAGTAGCAGCTCCTCTAGTAGCAACATTTTGTTCCAGGCTGTTTCTTTATATCAGTGAAAAGAAAACCCCAGCTCAGACTGAACAGAAGGACCTGGTCTCACTAAACTTTGCTTTACTTGAAGTCCTGTCTCTAAGAACCAACCTATATTTTAAGTGAGGGCTGACTATACTCCTATTTCTTTCTTTTTTGTGGTGGGAAAGCAGGAGTTGCTTCTTTTGTTTACAGAGTCAGGCTTGGGGGCCTGCACCTCTGACTCCAGCTTGGTTCTGTGTCACACTCTCTGGTTCTGGATTCCACAGCTCCTGCTTTCCTGCTCTCTCTCTCTCCATTTCTCTCTCCTTCTCCTTCTCCTTCTCCTTCTCCTTCTCCTTCTCCTTCTCCTTCTCCTTCTCCTTCTCCTTCCCCCTCTCCCTCTCTCTCTCTTTCTTCCTTTCTCTCGTGCTCTCTCTCTTTCTCCTCTAATTTTGCCACTAGAGTTTTTGCTGGAGTTCGGTGCATGCATAACTCCAGCACTCCTTGTGGCCATTCTTTTGATAGCTCTTAAGGGACAGAGAAATATAGAGAGGGATAGAGAGCTAGAGAGACAGAGAGACAACTGTAGTACTGCTCTGCCATTTGTGAAGCTTCTCTCCTGTAGGTGGAGACTGGGGACTTGAACCTTGGTCCTCACACTTGGTAATGTTGTGACCCCAACAGGAGTTTGGGACCATTAGCATATGAGTGACTGACATTAGCCAGCGGAGGAGACACAGAGGGGAATGCATAAAAGGAGGGGTGCGTTCAGAACAGCGCACTCTTCTTGGCCAGGCCATCTTCACAGCAGCACGCTCCTGTTGGTTTGGATTTCAGACTCATCCTTACACACAGTGGTCTTGGGTGGTTTGATTGCACAGTTTAGACTTTGTCTATTCTCTTAACTAGAATAATTTCTTCATGATTATTGTGACTTTCTAAATAAATCCCTTTATTGGTTTAATCTTAAATGGGCCTACGTGTTTTTGCTATATGGTAACATGTGTACTCTACTGGTTGAACCACAACCTGATCTCTTCAGAGCTTTTTCAGTCTCACAAAGAGGCTGAGGTCAGTTATTTTCAGCACTGGGTGAGGGACCTGGGGCCCTCAGTGGTGTCAGGCCTGGCTCTGGGGCCTGCAGCCCCTGACTCCAGCTTGGTTCTGTGCCCCACTCTCTATTTAGTTCTGGATTTGACAGCTCCTGCTTTCCTGCACTTAGGGCTTCATGGTGTCACTAGGGCTCACTGTCATTCCTGTGACAGAGACCACCACACCACTGCACTGCTTTCTGCCCCAATTTTTCAGTGGTCCAGGTCATTGTGCGAGCAGTCAGCAGGTGCTTGGCCATGTGAGCTACAGAAATGGCAGGAGCCAGGAATACAGCACTCTCACAGCGGGGCCTCTGGGGAAGCTCCCACAGACAGGGGTCAGAACCACCTCTGCCCCTCACCCCTCACTGTAAGGAACAGCCACTGATCTACATGCCAGGGAACTCTGGACTGATGCCAAGGTCCCCGAGCTCAGAGCTGAGAAGACCCAGTGAAGAAACTCAGCTTCGGCAGAAAAAGGGTGACTGACTCCCTGAGCTATTTCTGGGAAACCTCAATGCACAAGAAGTCGCTAACCAGGGTTGGGTAGGGCAGGAATTTTACCTGCCTCGACAGAGGGGTCTGCTTGGTTCAGACTGCCCAGGAAGGATCTTCTTGTTCACACTGAAGCACCTATAGAGATCTGTGGATGTCTGATCGTGGCTGAGAGAAGGTTCTGGACTGAAGACAGGTGACTTGCTGAGCAGAGAGACAATGGCTCTGAGGAAGCTTTCTAAGTGCTAATGCCAGTGGCAATGGGCAGATCACAGGAGAGACAGGTTTTGGGAGATGTGGTTGCATATCAGTGCCGGGGGAAGGGGGTGAGTATGAAATAGACCTCATGAGACCAGAAGGAAGTTCAGACTCCACCCAGGGAACCTCAGGGTAAAAGGTCTCTGAGACCTGGTCTTGCTATAACTGACATGGAGAAACATTTTTTTTTTTTGTTCTAGATCTTTAATCCCTTTACTAGTGGAGTTTGCCTTTGCTTATTTGTGGTTATTAATTTCTCTCCTCTCCTCTCCCCTCCCCTCTCCTCCCTTTTCTTTTCTCTCCCTCTTTCCTTTCTTTCCTCCCACCATTCTTTCTTTCTTACTTACTTTCTTCCTGTCTTTCTTTCTTTCTCTCTCCCTTTTGTCCTTTCTTCCTTTCTTTCTTTATTCCTTTCATCCTTTCTTCCTTTTTGCCAGACTACTGCTCAGCTCTGGCTTATGGTAGTGCTGGGGATTGAACCTGGGAGCCTCAGGCATGAAAATCTGTTCACATAACCATTATGCTAACTCCCCGTCCTCTTATTTTAAACTGGAATATGTGTTTACAAAATTTGGAGTTACCTATAGTGTGGTCCCATGATTTTCCACATCTCTGCCTAGAATTTCCATGGGACCCTGACTATTCAGATACAAGTTGGTTCTGAAGGTTTTGCGAGGACCTAGTTTTTCCAGGTCAAAACATCCTCTTCTTATCCTCCTGATCTAGCTACAGACAGACAGGAGTAGTGAGTGGGTCACCTGAAAAAGTATGCATGTGGCCCCTTTCTTTGTCCCCCAAGCCCCTGATAGGAGACATTTAACAAAGGGAGGAGCTTCCTGGAAACTTTCCTGCTTCACATCAACCCCTCTACCAAATATTTACTTTCCAATCCAGGATTGTTGGACTGGAAGAGATTAGGCAAGCACAGAAAACACACAGACATCATATATTGTTTAACAGCAAGTTTCTGGCTAAAAGGTAGGCTCCAATTCACTGTGTTTTTTTTTTTTTTTTCCAAGAGCAACATGGGAGGCAAGAAATAGGCTACCACAGAGCTGAGCTTCCAGTTCTGCTGGAGCTCCCTGGAGGTCAAAGCAGCATTGACAGAGGAGGAGGTTCTGTGTGTAGTGGTTAGAGTCTGGGCAGGGAGAATCCAGTTAGTCAGGGCTTTGCTCTCTGCTGTGTGATCTTGTCAATTTCTTCCTTTCCAACCTTCAGTTCACGTCCTTGACTAATCTCCTCTTCCTCCTCTTTCTCCTCCTTCCCTCATCCTCTTCTCTTCATTCTTCATTTATTATTTATTTTTAAATATTTATTTATTTATTTATTCCCTCTTGTTGCCCTTGTTGTTTTATTGTTGTAGTTATTGATGTTGTCATTGTTGGCTAGGACAGAGAGAAATGGAGAGAGGAGGGGGAAACAGAGAGGGAGAGAGAAAGACAGACACCTGCAGACCTGCTTCACTGCCTGTGGAGCGACTCCCCTGCAGGTGGGGAGCCGGGGGCTCAAACTGGGATCCTTATGCGGGTCCTTGTGCTTTGTGCCACCTGCACTTAACCTGCTGAGCTACAGCCTGACTCCCTATTTATTTATTTTTAATTTGATAGGACAGAGATAAATTGAGAGGGAAGGGATGACAGAGAGGGAGTGAAGGAGAGACACCTGCAGCACTGCTTCACTGCTTGTGAAGTTTCCCCTTTGCAAGAAGGGAGTGGAGCTTGAAACTGTGTACTTGTGCATGGTAATGTGTGCTTTACCAGCCGTGCCATCACCTGGTCCCTGCTGATTTTCTTTTTAGCTTTACTAGATCATTGGTAAAATTTTCAAGGTAAGCCACCATTTTTCACAACCAGTAATGTTTTTGCCTCTTCTTTTCTTGCAAGCACAGTAGAAATACTGTCCTCTTATTTCATTGCATTGGTGACATTTAGCAGGACAAAGCTGAGTTGTGACATGGTGATGGCCATCTGTTTCATATTGCTGGCTTTAGTGGGGCTGTTATCATTTCTTCCTTTGAAGTGTGGTGATTGATAGATGTCCTGGTAGATAGCAAGATAGCATTTGTCAGCTCAGAGGTCCCAGGTTCAATCCCTGGCACTGCCATAAACCAGAGATGACCAGAAAACTGCTCAGCTTTGGCTTATGTTGGTGCTGGAATTGAACCGGGGACCTTTGGTGTTCAGGCAATGATTTTTTTTTGCATAACTATTATGCTATCTCCTCAGCCCAGTTTTGAGCTTTAAAAAAAAAAAACCCTCATGAATAGAATTCAGATTTTATCTCATTGTGATCTATTGAGCCAAAATGATCATTTACCTTTTTTTCCTCATTTCCTGTATTTCATTGACAGTTTTGTCTCCTTTCTTCATTGCTTCCTCCCCACCTCCCTTTCTTTCTTCTTCCACAGCACTGCTCAGTTCTGGTTTATTTTGGTGTGGGGATTGAATCTGGGACCTCAGAATGTCAGGAAGGAAATCCTTTTGCATAACTACCATGCTGCCTCCCCAGCCCAACAGTTGTCTTTTGAATCACTACTTTCCTATTTTTGAATCCTCCTGAAATTCTTTAGGTCAACCCTGTCTAGTGCATTTTCTTGTCTAGTGCATTTTCTTTTTTTACTATCTTGGGACACAGTTTATATATATATATATATATATATATATATATATATATATATATATATATATATTTCTAGAAAGCCTAAGCTTGGAAATTTTTTTCTGGTGTCCTTGTGGGTGCTGTCTTTGTCCAGTTTCAGCTAATGCTGTTGGTTTGCAGGCACAGGCACCAGAGAGAGAACATGCTGCGGGAGCTGCGGCTCTCCCTGTCCCTCACTCTGCTGCTGGCCTGCGGCTTCCTCTACAGGTTTGCCTTCAAGCCTCACTGCTTCTTCTCCTGCCGACTGACCTCCCAGTCCCAACAGGAGCTTGAAGTGCTCCTGGGCCAAGGCCACAGCATTGTCTTCCTAGAGACCTCAGAGAGAACTGAGCCGTCCCTGCTGGCTTCCTGTGCGGTGGAGTCTGCCGCCAAGACCTACCCCCAGCAGCCAGTAGTGTTCTTTATGAAAGGGCTCAGCAACTCCATGAGGCTGCCCCCCAACTCCACTCACCCTGCCTTCTGCCTCCTCTCAGCCATCAGCAATGTTTTCCTCTTCCCTTTGGACATGGAGAGGCTGCTGGAAGACACGCCGTTGCTGTCCTGGTATACTCACGTAAGTGTGCAGAGGGCGTTAGAGTGTCAGTGATGGTAGGAGCCACAGAAAGTGGGTCCAAATGGCTCATTTTATGGATGAGTAAACTGAGGTTAAAGGTACACTATCAGAGATAGGAATCTGTCCATAGCCTTTGACTTTTTTTTTTTTCTGAGCTCTGCTCAGCTCTGTCTTATGGTGGTGCTATAGAGATTGAACCTAGGACCTCAGAGTGTCAGATATGACAGACATTTGCAGAATCATTATTCTATCTTTGCAGCCTTTCCCCCGCCTTTTCTTTCCTTTTTTCAGACCTAGGTGAATATAAAGGATGCATTCTATAGCTCACCATCTCCCTGTCTCTCTCTCTCTCTTTTTTAAATTTATTTATTCCCTTTTGTTGCCCTAGTTTTATTGTTGTAGTTATTGATGTCGTTGTTGTATAGGACAGAGAGAAATGGAGAGAGAAGGAGAAGACAGAGGGGGGAGAGTAAGATAGACACCTGCAGACCTGCTTCACTGCTTGTGAAGCAACTCCCCTACAGGTGGGGAGCCAGGGGCTTGAACTGGGATCCTTCTGTCTGTCCTTGTGCTTTGTGCCACCTGCACTTAACCCGCTGTGCTACCGCCCGACTCCCCTCCCTGTCTCTTATCTGGTCTTCTTTCTACTTCAGTGAACTCTGATTGGAGAAATCAGGAGAGATTTAAATTAGGTTTGTTGATTCCTTAGGCTGTAGGTTACCTTTGATTCTAATTTAACCGAGTGAGTTTAAATGTCTTTACTAGGTATAAGATCATTTATTTTTCTTTCTATTTAAAAATAAATATTCATTTATTTATTAACAAGAGAGAAAGAGGGAGGATAGAAAGAGAAGCAGAGCATCACTCTGACACATGTGATGCCAGGGATCAAACCCAGGACCTCATGCTAGAGAATCTGATGTTTCATCCACTGTACCACCTCCTGGGCCACCACTTAGTTTTCACTGACAGTTATTATACTATCTTCCTAGCCTAAAGTTTTAAATTAAATTAAATTAAATTAAATTAAATTAAATTTCCTGATTAGCACAAGACAGAGAGGGAGAGAGAGAACTGGAACATCACTCTGGCACATGGGCTGCAATGCTCCTGAGTTCTGTATCCTCCTTTTCACAGCATTCCTGGAACCATGCTGTCCTCAACCTTTTGTGTTAGAATAAGTTCTGTTAATTTGCAAAACCAGGCCATTGGCAAGCAGATTTGGGAGAGCTGGTGTGTTGCCCTTTTTTTTTTTTTTGTGTGTGTGTGTGTGGGATGGGAGCAAGGGGTGTGTTCTGACTGGGCTTTGCCCTGGCAGGTCAACACCAGTGCTCAGAGCAACTGGTTGCATGTCAGCTCAGATGCCGCTCGCCTGGCTGTCATCTGGAAGTACGGTGGCATCTACCTGGACACGGATGTCATCTCCATTAGGCCTGTCCCGGAGGACAACTTCCTGGCGGCACAGGCCTCTCACTTTTCCAGCAACGGGGTGTTCGGGTTCCTGCCCCGGCACCCCTTCCTGTGGGGCTGCATGGAAAACTTCGTGGAGCATTATGATTCAGACATCTGGGGCCACCAGGGCCCTGACTTGCTGAGCAGGATGCTGCGGGTATGGTGCCGGCTGGGGGACTTTCAGGAGGTGAGCGACCAGCACTGCGCAGACCTGTCCTTCCTCCACCCGCGCAGATTCTACCCCATCCCCTACCCCCAGTGGCGGCGCTACTACGAGGTGTGGGACTCAGACCACAGCTTCAACGACTCCTATGCCCTGCACCTGTGGAACTACATGAACCAGGAGGGCAAGACTGTGGAGAGAGGCAGCAATACCCTTGTGGAGAAGCTGTACCGCAAACACTGCCCTCTGACTTACAGGCACCTGATTCAAGGCCCCAAGGCATTGGGGCCGGGGGAGTTGGGTTCAAGTAACAGGTAGAGCCAGTGTGAGGCTGCTGCTCCAGTTTGGGCCTGGACACCTCTGGGTTCCCACTTTCCCAGGGCTGTGGAGGCCACTCACACACATCAGTTCACATTAGCTTGCTCCTTCTGGAGTAGGACAAGCCCACACAGTAGTGTTCTGCAGAATAGAGACAGGCTTTTATTTCTTATGTAAATAGGTCAGCTTTTTCATTCTTTACTGAGAGAGAGAGAGAGAGAGAGAGAGAGAGAGAGAAGTATCACACCGCTACTGCTATACCACTCTTGGTGCCTGTGTGTTCTACCAGGAGAGCTATCATATCCTGACTCCCTCAGTCAATCAGTTTTAATTGGGTCTTTTCGGCATCCTGAGCATTGGTTCAGGTAGTCAAGATACCACTGGATCAAGCAAAATTCTGTCTTATTTGGGACCAAATCTGGCAAAGGACCACAGACTAAGTGGCTTGAAAAACAACAGAAACTTTGCCCTGGAAGCCAAAAGCACAAGATCAGATTCAGCCCCAGGTCAGGGTGGAGATCCTATTCTAGGAGGCAGACTGGACTGTTCTTGTTGCTTCCTTACACAGTGGGAAGGAGAAGGGTGGTTCCTAGGTTCATTTATTAGAACCCTAATAATTCTACGCCTGAGGACACCACCTTCATGGAGTCCTATATGGCCAACCCCCTAAAGTCTTATTGGGGTTTAGGAGATTAACATTTTATGGGGGGGTGGGACACATTCAGTGCCTTGTGGGGCCCCACAATATCCATCCTCATGGCTGGCCACGGGCCCTCTCACAGCTCCCTCCTCTCTTGAGTGTCTGCCAGTCCTCAGTCTACAGACAAATCACAAAATCAAAATTTAAAGACCTGTGGCCCCTTTTACAGCCACATAAATATTTACCTCCTCTTTTGAGGAGGCCTGAGAATAATATTTCTTCTACAAATCCTCATCAATCAAAGTTTTTTAGAAAGCAGTTGATATTTTTACTGAAATGTAAAATATTTTGAGGCTTCTTCAAATAAATCCTTGTATACTCTCTCATTTCTCCCATAGATAATCACTGTTCTGAATACCTGACAATCAGATTAAAAATACTAGCAACTCACACTGCCTGGGCTAGCTGTTTACTCCCAGCTCATTGCCTGAGCTCTCAGATTCCTGACACCACAGGAATCGAGGCTGGTTCTGTCCCTCCTGGTTGCCCTCTGACCCTACCCCAAGAACCCCTGCTGCTTCTCAGCTCTCCTGTGGTCTCCACAGGCAGGACTCTGGGGCTCACCCTCTCAGAGAGGAGCACCATCACACACTGGTCCTCGCTTCCACATCTGGACAATGCAGGACAAATGGTTGACTGTGGGAATGTGAGGGACTGGTATCAGCAGAGACAGTTAACTTTGGTTCTGGGATTCCCAGTTGGGGTCCTTAGGACAAACCAGAAGACTGATGGTGAGGGTGAGGGTGAGGGTGGTGAGTGTCATCTCCCAGGGCCTGAGACTCACCCACAGGACTGTTATAGAGGCCTGAGCAGGAACCAGGAATCTGTAGTGCAGGCCTGGAGGACAAGGCTGTGCCTTTTGGAAGGGGGTGGCTCCATCACAGGCCAGCTGGGCCTTGTGTGAGCATGTGGTGACTGGAACATGTGTGTGTGTGTGTGTCTGTGTGTGTGTCTGTGTGTGTACATGTGTGTGTTTGTGTGTGTACTCAGTGGTATGGGCGTGTGCACAGACATGCAGTGTGTGTGCCTGCCAGAGCCTTGCCTCCTCTTGAGGCCTAGAGCTGCTCATTTGGATCCCAGATCACCCTAAGGGATCAGTGTGACATTCACAACAGATGGAAAAATAACTGTCCCAGAGGGGCTGAGGAGAAACTAGCCCCAGCTCAGATGGGGGAAGTTGAAAGACATGGGAGCAGGTGACATGAGAGACCTCAGGCTCAGGGCTGTTGGCTCATAGAAATTATCTGGCTGGAGGCCAGCAGGTTGGCTGCACTGGGGTGGGCCTGCTGGAGTGCACTAGGGTGGGCTTATTGGCTCTTTCACCTCTCCCTCCTTGCCCCAGGCCCAGGCCACTACAGGCTGGATAGCTTGCCTGGATAGCAGTCACGATTCCAGCAGCGGCTTTAAGGGGACTAGGCTGGAGGGGAGTTGGGCAGCCCAGAGGGTAGAGGGGGCAAAAAGATTACCAGGACCTCAGGAGCTCTGCCCACTTCACCCTGCCCCATCCCTCTCCCCAACCCCTTCAGCCTATGAGTGAGCTGGGCCTCCTGGGACAATACCAGGAATTCCCCACAGGAGGAAGGGGTGTGTTGAGCCTGATTGGTGGGACCTGCGAGATTGTGGCAGGGGGAAGGGGGAGTGGGGTGGAGGCAGTCCTGGCTCTGGCAGCCTGGGGTATGTAGCCAGGAATGTCTCACTCCCAGCAAGCAAGAGATGCCAGTTAAGTCCTCAGCACTCCTATAAGTTTTTAATTAAATATTTTTCTGATGTATGGCAAATATATATACATACACACACACACACACACACATACACACACACACACACACACACACACACATATATCACTAAACTCAGCCATAAAAAACCAAATGGCCTCATCCAAAAAATGGGGAGAGGCTATGAACAGAATATTCACCAAAGAAGAGGTAGATCCAAAAGGCCAACAAACATATGAAAAAATGTTTCAAGTCATTGTCAGAAAAATGCAAATAATGACAACAATGAGATACCAATCCCCTCCTGTGAGAATGCCACACATTAGAAACAATAGCATCAACAAATTCTGGAGAGGTTGTGGCAGCAAAAGAACACTCCTTCATGGCTGGTTGGACTATAAATTGGTCCAACTTCCATGGTAAACAGTCTGGAGAACTCTCAGAAGGCTAGAAATAGGCCGACCCTATAACCAGGCAATTCCTCCCCATGGGCTATATATGCTAAAGAATCAAACACTCTCATCCAATGAGATCTTTGTATACCTATGTTCATAGCAGCACACTTTGTAATAGCCCAAACTTGGAAGCAACCTAGGACTCTGACAACAGATGAGTGGTTAAGGAAGTTGTGGTATATATACACAATGGAATTCTACTCAGCTGGTTTTAAAATTTTTCTTTATTGGGGGAACTAATGGTTTACACTCAACAGTAATATCCAGTAGTTTGTACATGTGTAACATTTCTCAGTTTTCTACATAGCAATTCAATCCCCTCTAGGTCCTCCTCTGCCATCATGTTCCAGACCTGAGCCCTTCCCCTCTACCCCAGAGTGTTTACTTTGGTGCAATAAACCAAACCCAGCTCAAGTTCTGCTTTATATTTTTTATTTTTAAGCTTCTCTCTTTTTAAATTATTAATGATTTAATATTGATCGACAAGATTGTGGGGTAAGAGGGGCACAATTCACACAACTTCTACCACCAGTGTGCCCATCCCCTCCACTAGAAGCTTCCCCATTCTTTTTTTTTTTTTTTTAAATGTAAAGATTTGCTTTATTTCTACGTGGGGAGGGAAGAGGATAAATAGAACTGTTTTCCAATTTGCTCTCCATTGTATACAAACATACCCACACGCATACATATACATACAAACACCAAAAATACCCCAACAAAAAGGAACAAAACAAAAATAAACAAGAAAACACACACACACACACATACCACCCTCAAACTACACCAATACTTTGTAATTTGACCAAAATAATAGATCCTGGGAAGAAGTGCAAAATGCAAAATCAAATGACTGAAAATGCTGAACAAACAGCATTATTAATATACAAAATATTTATATTATTGAACTAGTAACAGTTGATGTTCTCCGTGTCTGTAAAACTTTGGAACCACATAGTTGATTTGTTAAATCTAGTCCATGACAGCTTCCAAAAGCCAGGAAATATTTTAGTTGGCTTCATTCTTTGATGCCTTGTCAGAATTTTCTACAAGATCTGGAACATCATCATCCTCCTCATCAATGTCTTCTGGTCTTGGTGCTTTGCTATCCAACTCTTGCCTAGGGAACTGT
The DNA here is from genome assembly GCF_950295315.1 of Erinaceus europaeus. Taxonomy (NCBI): domain Eukaryota; kingdom Metazoa; phylum Chordata; class Mammalia; order Eulipotyphla; family Erinaceidae; genus Erinaceus; species Erinaceus europaeus. The sequence continues at coordinate 18,577 of NW_026647781.1, forward strand.
TCGGCTAACTTCCTAAGGCTTGTTAAACTGTCAGCACCAAGCTGACTTAATATTCCAGGAAGCATTTCTGTGATTGGTTTGGCTTCTGCATGACCAGTTATTGCGAAGGTATTAGCAGAAAGGGAAGCTTGGACTTTGGGATTGTTGAAATGAATAACTGTCCCATCATCTTTAATCATGTTCACCTCTTCAATACCAGCTATATTATTCACAGCCAGTTTTTTTTTAGAGAACTCTGAAGTTTTTTGTCATCAGCTGTAGCTGTCCTATGTACCACCTTCTTCTTTCTGCGAGCTGTACCCTTGCCTCCTATCCAGACCTGAGCCTGAAGTTTGGCTAACTTTTCTTGATTCACGCTGTTGGTAAATCTGAAGCAGGGAGGGTCCTCCAACACCAGCACGCGGCAAGAGCAAGATGGCTGCCTCAGTCGAGGAGACAAGAAAAAAACATTTAAAAAAAAATATTTTTATTTATTTATTTCCTTTTGTTGCCCTTTTTTTTATTATTGTAGTTTTTATTGTTGTTGTTAGTGATGCTGTCATTGTTAGAAAGGACAGAGAGAAATGGAGAGAGGAGAAGATAGAGAAGGGGAGAGAAAGATAAGACACCAGTAGACCTGCTTCACCACTTGTGAAGCAACCCCCCCGCAGGTGGGATCCTTATGCCCGTCCTTACGCTTTACATCACATGTGCTTATCCCTCTGCACTATCTCCCGACTCCCAGCTTCCCCATTCTTTATCCCTTTGGAGTATGAACCATAGATCTTTATGGAGTTCAGAGGATTGGAGGTCTGTCTTCTCTGCTGGACATGGGCATTGGCAGGTTGATCCATACCCCCAGCCTATCTCTACCTTTCCCTAGTGGGGTAGGGGCCTGGAGAGGTGGAATTCCAGGACACACTAGTGAGGTTGTCTGCCTAGGGAAGGCAGGTTGGTGTTATGCTACTATTTTTCAACTTCTGTCTATGGATGAGATCATCTGATATTCATCCTTTTCTTTCTGACTTATGTCACTTAACATCTTCTTCTTCTTCTTCTTCTTCTTCTTCTTCTTCTTCTTCTTCTTCTTCTTCTTCTTCTTCTTCTTCTTCTTCTTCTTCTTCTTCTTCTTCTTCTTCTAGTGTTTGCCCTTCTTCCGTAGCCAGTCAACAGCGTCAGGTTGAGCCTGATGTAAAGTTTCGAGACCTCCTTTGAATCTGGAGAGGTGGCAGTCGTTGACTATGTCACTTAACATGATTCCTTCTAACTCTATCTGACATGGGGTAAAGAAGGTGAATTCACCATTTTTAATAGTTAAGTAGTATTCCATTGGGTATATATATATATATATATATATATATATTATATATATATATAATAGATGAAGTAATATATATATATATATATATATATATATTACTTCATCTATTGTTGGACAGCTGGATTGCCTCCAGGTTTTGACAATTAGAAATTATGCTGTTATGAACATAGGCATACACAGATCTTTTTGGATGGGTATGTTTGGTTCTTTAGGATATATGCCCAGGAGAGGAACTGCAGGGTCATAGTAAAGGTCCATTTCTAGCCTTCTGAGAGTTCTCCAGACTGCTCTTCACAGGGATTGGGTCAATTAACATTCCCACCAGGAGTGCAGGAGGGTTCTTTTGTCCCCACACCATCTCCAGCATTTGTTGCTGCTACTTTTTCTGATGTATAACAGTCTCACAGGAGTGAAGTGGTATCTCATTATTGTCTTTATTTGAATATCTCTGACAATGAATGACTTGGAGCACTTTCTCATATATTTGGTGGCCTTTTGGATCTCTTCTATGGAGAATATTCTGTTCATATCCTCTCCCCATTTTTAGTTGGGGTCATTTGTTTTCTTGCTGCTGGGTTTGGTGAGCTCTATTTTTTTCTTAATTTTTTGTTGGTGGATCAGTGGTTTGTAGTTGTCAGTAAAATACAATACTTTGTATATGCATAACATTTCCACATAATAATACAACCCCCACTAAGTCCTCCTCTGCCATCATGTTCCAGGACCTGAATCCTTCCCCCAACTCCAGTCTTTTACTTTGATGCAACATCCAGGAACAATTTATACATCATTACCACCAAGGGCAACAGGGTGGGCATGAATCAAAGGCTTTGGGAGTCAAACAAGACCTAATTGGAATTTTGATTATTTCTTCTTTCCCCATTCCTTCCTTCCTTTATTTCTTATTTTCTCTTTTGATAGAGATAGAAAAGGACACACACACACACACACACACACACACACACACACACACATACACACACACACACACACTACACCAAAGAGGCTGTCTTCAATGCAGTGTGGGCCAGGCTTGAACCTGAGCCACTCACATGGCAAAGCAGTGCACCATCTAAGTAAGCTGTTTTGATGGCCTGAGATCTTGACTTGTTAACGGTGTTCTAGGGCTGTGAGGCAGGCATTTAGCTTCTCAGTATCTACTACATCTGTCAAGTGAGGTGACCCATAGGTCACCCATCTTAGCTATGTTTGTCATATAGCTTCAAGTGAGGCTGTATGACAAATAGAAACAGCATTCAGTTTTTTTTTTAATATGTGTTGCCAGGACCTTGTATAGACATGGTACCACTCCAGAGTGACCTTCCAGCTCACTCATAAAGACAGAATTAAGGTCTGGACAGTGGTACACTTGGTTCAGTGCACATGTTACCATGTGCTCCAAGCTCAGCTCCAAGCCCCTGGTCCCCACCTGTAGGGGAAATCTACATGAGCAGTAAAGCAGTGCTGCAGATATCTCTCTGTCTCCCTGTCTCTATCTCTGTCTCTCTCTCTTCCTTTCCTCTCTGTCCTACCAAATAAAATAAAGTTTAAAAAATTTTTTTAAAAAGATGTGAAAAAGAAGAAGGAGAGAACTAGAGAGAATATGGGTGTGTGTGGAGAGAGCACGCTAGAGAGAGTGAGGGAAAGCAGAGAGACAACATAGATCTGCTCCACCCTCCTTGGAGCTTTAAAGATCATGCTTGTTTGCTGAGAGGCCAAACTATTAATAATTAAACGGCAAGTGCTCAGGTGAGCTCTGGTTTGTGGGAGGGCAGGAAGCAGGTGTCCCATCTCCTCACCCCCAGCCTGTCTGCTCAGCCGCTGCCTCCTGAAGTCACAGCTCATTGTGGCCTCTGTGTCTGAGGCCCCAGTGAAGGGCTGCAGCTCAGAGCTGCTCATGGTGTCTTGTCCCTGACTTCAGTTTGATTTACAGACAACTACACACCTTAAGTGGAAGGTGCTGGTCTTTATTTCCCTCATGTTCATGGTAGGGACTAGGGTTTGGGGAGTACAGAGGGTTTTGATTTCAGAGACTGTATTGGTGAAGAGAGGCTGAGAGAGGAAGTCTGGTTGGTGACATGGACAAGGCAGGCCAGTGGTGGCCTGTGGGTAGCCATAGAGCAGGTTTAATTAGACATGATGATCTGATTAACACACAGCTTTAGGACCTCTAGTCTCAAGGATCAGTGTGTGTGTGGTGTTCACAAAAGCATTGCACAATTATATAAATTTATAGGATAACTTGCCAACCTTCGTTGCATTAACACTCCTTTTAAATTCCTGCTCCTATCCTTAAAATACTCTTTAAATAATGTTTAAATTTTTTATTGGAGATTTACAAGATGATGAGATAGTAGGGGCATAGTTCCACACCAGTCCCACCACCAAAGTTCTATGTCCCCTTCCCCCAATGGTAACCATATAGTTCTCCCCAGGTCATAGTTATGGGTTAACTATATTTATATTTCAAGTTCATGTGATTTAATTTTCTATATTCCACTTATGAGTGAAATCATCCCATTGTTGCTCTTCCCTTTTGCTCTTTACTCCCAGATACAGGAAATAGCACCTGACTTCCTCAGGTGTTCTCCAGAATCCCTTCCCTCTTACTGATGAAAAACAAAGGATCCATGTCACAAAAGTTTCAGGTCCCAGTAGAACTAAGGTTCAGAGATCTCTAGTCATCTTCCCCTGGGGATATGACTATATATGATATAGTCATATCCCCAGCTATTGTCTTATGGAAAGTTGTCTTATGGGAACGTGCAAGGAAGGAGTTCTGGCTTCTGTAATTGCTTCTCTGGACATGGACATCAGCCAGTTGATCCACAACCCCAACCTGTCTCTATCGTTCCCTATAAGGTAGGGCTTTGGAGATGTGAGGTTCTAGGACATGTTGGTGAGGGCATCTGCCTAGGGAGATTGGGATAAGATTGTAGTAGCACCTGGAACTTGGTGGTTGAGAGGCAGCAAGATATAAAACAGGACAAAATGCTTACTAAACAGGGATCAAAAAGTAAGAATAGAGCCAGTGAAGGTAGGGACCCTCGGGAGGAAAGAGCTGGGATATCTATTTTGGGTATTTTGTATTAGATTTACAGTGTCTAGTCTTTAGCTGGAGAGGTAATAGAATTAGGTTTTTAGTGGAGTCTAAGTTAACCTCAAGTTTTTGGCATTTGCTTGCTTGATAATTATAATGAAGGTTGTCTTAGGAACAATTGTCCTTTGTTTGATGTGTTCATTTTGCCAGAACATCAATTATATGTAATGTTTTTTTCTAAAGATTGGCAAGCAGTGACCTTGCCATTAAGGTTAATGGCCTGTTAGAAGTGATTAAAAGATAGAGATTGTTTGCTATCTGTTGTTCACCAAGACCTATATGCACCAGGACCTGACTGGGGCCTACCTACTTCCTCCCTAACCTCAAGCCTGCAGTGTCCCCGGCAGCCTAGATATGCAGGAGGCTTCAGTAGTGGAGGGACTTGCCCAGGACAATGGTAAGATCTCACTCTCCATTTCAGTACTTTCTTTTTCCTTTTTTTTTTTTTTAATTTTTATTAGTGATTTAATCTTGATTTAAAATTGTAAGATAAGAGGGCTATAATTCCATATGGTCTCCACCAGCAGAGTTCTGTGTCTCATCCCCTCCACTGGAAACTGCAGCAGTTCTCCCATCCAAGTACTAACCAGGCCCAACCCTGCTTAGCTTCCAAGATCAGATGAGATAGGGTGTGTTCAGGGTGGTATGGCCATAGACAGAAACTGTAGTAGTTCTCCCAAGGTCATCAGTAAGGAACGATTCAATAACTATCTATATCTATGTATATATTCCCTATTTTTCCCCCCAGTGGTCCTGCCTTAGCTTCCTTTCTAGTTCACTCTGACACTTATTACTACTTCCAAGTGTCTTTCCTTTTTCTTCTTCTCTGTCACATAACCAAAACCATGCCTGACTTTCTCTGGTGTTTTCCGGATTCATGTCCCTTTCACTGATGCTATTAAACCAAGATTTCTGATGACAAACCATGTGGGTCCTGGTGGAACAGGGGTACAGAATCCTCTGGTTAACTTCTCCTATCATTTCCCCTCTGGGAGTATGAACCAAAGTTACTTCTGGGGTGCAGAAGGTGGGAGTTCTGGCTTCTGTAATTGCTTCCCTGCTGGACATACACGTTGGCAGGCCGGTCCATACCTCCCTGCCCTCCCTTTCCAGCTTTGTCATGTGGACCCCAGCAGTGGCCCAGTTCTGCTCAGCCCTCCCTACTCTCACTGGGCCTTGGGCTGGGGGTACCCTCCATGCTGTCTCAGGCACCTGCCTCATTGGAGCTTCTCCTCTGTCAGTTCCCTTGCACCTGGTCACAGCACCCCTAGTGGCCATCACTGCTGGTCACCGACATGCAGCCCCTCGCTCCCACTACTCAGGACCTCACCAACCTTCTCTTCAGGGCTTCCCCATTCCTCCCAGGTCATTGTTGAGTGAATATAATTTTATGCACTTGGTCCCCATAGTTCTTTCCCCAGAGTTCTGTGCTTTGATGCTATACACCATGCCCAGTTCAAGAAGGATTTAGCTCAATGCTGTAAGCTACCTATAAGAGTTACTCAATATTTCTTTACATAGTGAAAATACAATAACCCACTTCATTCACTCCTTCATATTCAGTCCTTTGCATTCATCTGTGAGCACCTACCACACCAGGCATTGTCAAGACTATAGAGTATAAGGAGACATTATTCCTGACCTCACAGGACTGAGCAGTTCAGATGAGACTTGTCCACTCCATGTCCAGACAGTGGGAACATGGGGTTCTGCCCTCGACCTCCAGAGTGACTTGTCTGCATGAGGGGTTCTAGCAGGCTTTTTGAATTATTTTATTGCTTTTTAAAATTTTATTTTTTTCTGATTTTTTTTATTGAGGAATTAATGTTTTACATTCAACAGTAAGTACAATAGTTACTGTTTTTTGTTTTTCACTATAGGAAGCAGAGATTGCTCACCAGAAAGACACATAAACTGAGAAAAAATTTGCCGAGTGGAGAGCAAAGGAGGGTGCTGAGCTATACGAGGAACTGGAAAAACTGAAGCACTTATTCTGGAGTGAGTTGCAGAAAGATTGCCAGCGACCAGTCTGCTCTAACAGGGGTAACACAACAGGGCTTGCAAAGCTGCAAAGCTCTTGTATTGACCATCTGCTTATTTGCTGCTGAATCTCATTCCTTGGTTTGCATTAGCTTTATTTTATCTTGTGCTGGTACTTATCCATAATAAGGCCAAACACCAGAGACCAGATGTACTGCTTTGGCAAAGGCAAAGCCCCTGTGCTAATCTGCCATATTGGCTGACCTCCACCAAGTCCACACTGTTGAAGTGTTCTTTCATGGGAACTTGCTTCTCCTGAGTGAGCCAGGCTGAGCTCTCAGGAGAGTCCCAGAGAAGGGGAAGGTGGACCTGTGATGGTATTCACAGATGTGTAAGGACCAGTGAGTGAGGACTGGACCAGCTGGTGTTTGTGGCCAGGGCAGGGTATGTATCCTGACTCCACTCAGGGTGTGAGGCCAGGCCTCATGAGTGGACCTTCATCTAATCAAACCCTGTCTTGTTTCTCAGAAGATGGAGGCACTATGAAGAACCATGTGGCCTTTTAGTAAAGTTCCCCCATAACCTTTCTCTCTCTCTCTCTCTCTCTCTCCTCCTTCCTTCCTTCCTTCCTTCCTTCCTTCCTTCCTTCCTTCCTTCCTTCTTCCTTCCTTCTTTCTTCTATCCTTTTCCCTCCTCCCCTTCTTCTTCCTCCTTTTCCTAATCTCCTCCTCCTACCTTCCTCAGAGCCCTGCTCAGCTCTGCTTATGCTGGTGCTGTGAATTAAACCCATACCTTGGAGCATCAGGCATGAAAGTCTTTTGCAGAACCACTGTGCTATTTCCCTGGCCTTTCATTTTTGCTCTATGGCCTCAAGGGAGTTGAAGGACATCAAACGCCTCTATTTTCAGACCCTCTGTCAATATATGTAAATGTAGACTATGGTGCCTATGCTCTCTGGTGAGGCCAACAACTGGCATGTTTGCACATTCAGGTTTGTTTGGGGTTTCCATGGTGCATATAGTAGTGTCCCTCCTTTGCCACACTGGCTCTCAGTTTGATTCTAGCCCACAAGGAAACCACTCTCAGAAAGTTTGACTCCAGGGTTTGGGATGGACCCAGTGATGTGACAGTCAAAAGATCTCATTTGTAGCATTTTCCACTTTTCCATGGTGCAAAATGGCACCATGGTTGATTTCACTTGTCCTGAGCAACTGAGCATGGAGTTGGAAAGCCCTGAGCACAGTCTGCTCTTGTGAGCTGGCAGGCCGAATGGAGAATTCTTGACATGTGTCCAGTGCTTCATTGGGGAAAAGTTGAAGCAGGCAAAGTGAAGTGGCTCTTCTAACTCTTGATTGGGTTTGTTTACTTTTTTTGCTGTTGCCACCAGGAGTTCGTAGCTCTGGGCTGATTTTTTTTTTCTTTTGCCACCAGTGTTGTCACTGGGGCTCAGTGCCAGCACTATAAATCCAATGCCCCAGGAGGATTTTTTTCTTTCCCTATTTTATTTGACTGGACAGAGAGATATTGAGGGGGGGAGAGGGGAGAGAGAAAGAGAGTCACTTGCAGACCTATTTCACTGCTTGTGAAGTGTCTTCCCTGTAAGTAGGGAGTGGGGGCCTGAACTTAGGTCCTTGTGCATGGTAATGTGTGTGTTTAACAGCTATCAGCTGGCCCCTGGGATGAGTTTTTAAGATAGATAGACCATAGGACCAAAGCTTCCTCCAATGTGGTAGGAGCTGGGTTTGAATCTGGGCAGCTCACATGGCAAATCAGGGCACTATCCAAGAGAGCTATTTGGCTAGACCTCTTCATTCTCTGATGAAATTTTTTGAGTTATTTTGTTGTATATTTGTTTTAAGTGGGAGAGCCTACTTTCAGTGACCAGATCGCCATAGCCCTGCCCTGGAAGTCGAAGCCTAGACTTTTTCACTGGGACAGGTTCGGCTAATGCTTTAGATCTGAACTGGCCTCTGAGAATGTGTGTGTGTGTGTGTGTGTGTGTGTGTGTGTGTGTGTGTGTGGTCTCTCCAGTACCCCGGTCTGGATCCTGACCACACTCCTGTGCAGGCAGGATCAGCAGTGAGGACTTTGTTGGAGCAGGTACCTGTAGGACTCCCCGGCCCAGCTGCCCACAGGCCCACAGTGGAGATATGTGTAAGCTTGATAGAGCTTAGGGAAAACTCCCCCCATCCTTGGATGGAGGTCTGGGAAAGACACCCCCTTGTAAGTCTCTCTTGCCGAGATGAGCATAGGGGAGAAACCGTCTCTCAGACTTAGTTCTTCCCTTCCAGACTCTCAAGCCCACAGAAACCTCACTGCCTCTCTCCATTAACTGCAGGCCACATGGCTGCCTGCCTTAAGATTCATTTACTCAAAGTTCACCTCACCTTCTGATCACAGGGGAAAACACACCTTATCACACACTCCATCATACACCTCAGACCCCAGACAAGAGAAATTCCAAACTCTATGGCCTTTGATATCCATCTTCTCTCTGTCTCACCCTACTGGTTTAATCCCTGTGTTTCTCTCAAATACCTTTGGATAATTAAGTTGCTTTTGTCATGGAGAATAACTGTCTTGTATCACATAAATTCTGTTATACCAGCCCCCTACCATAGGGGCAAGCTGACCTTTAGGAAACCTGTAATTTCTGACATGTTTGAAATATGTTCTTTGTCTTAACTCCTATTTAAACCATGTTCTTCTGCCATTAAAGGAGAGTGCCTTAATTCTCTCCGGTTTCTCTTGTCTCTATTACGCATCATTTCTTGAGCGAGTGAGGGAGAACCGGTCAGTTTGCCTTCCTGCTGGACTTCACCTCACTGGAGTGCCGACAGCCCACTGACAGTAATGTCGTTTTGCTATTGTCTCAAGAGATATAAGTCCATATCTCCACCTAAAACAGACAAATATATCTCACCACCATCAAAATGTGCCTCCTTCTACCTGGAAGTCTTGGACCCTTGCTCCCTATAAGCCTTTCCCTCCTCCGTGCCAGTAACTTCAGATTTGGCACCTGGATTAAAGTGATGTTTATGTTTCACCCTCACTTCTTTTACATCTGTTTTCAATTTTTATTGAAATTTTTATTTATAAAAAGGAAACACTGACAAAAACCATAGGACAAGAGGGGTACAACTCCACACAATTCCCACCGCCAGAACTCCGTATCCTATCCCCTCCCCTGATAGCTTTCCTATTTTTTATCCCTCTGGGAGTATGGATCCAGGGTCATTATGGGGTGCAGAAGGCAGAAGGTCTGGCTTCTGTAATTGCTTCTGCACTGAACATGGGTGTTGACAGGTCGATCCATACTCCCAGCCTGCCTCTCTTTATCCCTAGTGGGGCAGGGATCTGGGGATCAGAGCTCCAGGACATATATGTGAGGTTGTCTGTGCAGGGAAGTCTGGTTGGCATCCTGCTAGCATCTGGAACCTGGTGGCTGAAAAAGGAGTTAACATATAAAACCAAACAAATTGTTGACTAATCATGAACCTAAAGGCTGGAATAGTTCAGAAGAAGATTTGGAGGGTCTCCGTTTTGTAATTAGTTAGTAAGCCTATTTTAGTTATATTCCAAAGGGCCCATGACTATACTAGATTTTTTTTTCTGAGCCTGACATCTGATATGCAGGTGGGCTCATGTTATTGTCTGGGGAGATGATGTCATGGCTAGAAAAAGGACCAGATGTCAGAGTAGCTCCTAATATGGGAAAGGTGTATAAATAATATTGACTGTAAACCCCATTGATTTGATCTGATCTGGGGCCCATATTCAGGTTAGGAGCCTATGTGACCTCTGCATCCCTGCAGATCTGAGCTCACATTCTGTGGTCATGAGTAGGAACATTCCAAGCTGCCTCAATTTCAGGACCCATCTTCCTCAGGTGGAACATAGAGTATGTTGTTCTTATATATGATTGTGATAAATTAAAGGGAGAGGATTAAAGAGAAATACCTGCTCTACCACTTGTGAAGCTTATCACCAACTGAGTGGGAACTGGGGGCTTGAATCTGGGTCCTTGTGCATGGTAACATGTGCACTCCATCAAGTTAGCCCCGGCCTAGCCCCTCAACTTTTAAATTTTGTTGGGCTGCCATTGGTGGATCAAGCTGTATGTTTTAGTAATTATAGCATAATTAGCATAGAAATATATATATTTTTATTATAAACAACATAAGTTTCTGGTTACTTCCCCCCTCATTTCTTCTTTTTCTCGAATCTTCAATAGTTGAAGCTGGAGTGGGGAGACACAATGCCTCTCCCTGATGTATGTTATTCCTATACACCCAGCAAAGTGCCAGTAACCTGCACCAAAGCCTAATAGATCCTTCTACCCTCCAGGCCCCCTCCTGCTCGATCTAGTGCCCTGAGTTCTGTAGTCAGAGACTAAGGCATCATTCCTATTTGACTCTGTTCCTTTGCTTTGCTTTTCTTGTCTTCCCACATATGAGTGAGGCCACCAGCTATTGTTTTTTCTCTTCTTGAGAATTTCACTGGACAGAGCCCCCTCTAGTTTCATCCATGCTGCTACACAGGTCAAGCGCTCACCTTTTTCAAAGCATTCAGGCCCACACTAGAACAGCAGATTGGCATTGCCTCTGTTTGCTCCACAGAGATGAAAAGGCCACCTAGAAATTGGGAGAAGCCATCTGCACATCACCAGACTTACAGGGATGATATCAAAACTAGGTAAAGGAACCAGACAACCCCACAGCAAAAACATTAAGAAATCCAATGGAAAAGTCACCACCGGTTTGAATCAACTCTTCTGCAAAGTGAGAAACAGAGAGCCCAGAGACATGATAACATGCTTCATCCACCTGTTATAAGGAAAATGACTGAAAGCACACTGAGATGGTACTTCACACTGGGGAGAATGGTCTGCCTCAAATCCTAACACACATCTTTGTTATTAGATTGAATTCAGCTTCAAGCTTGACTTTATAACTTTGGAGTTGATTGAACTGAGATACAGGAGGCTGGGACCCCAAGTCCTACATACATAAATGGTGTGGGGCAAGTAACAGGCTCAGAGCTGAATAAGAAGAATGACCTATGAAAATGTTCATGTCTGAGTTGGTGCCACGACTGAGTGATGTCCCAGGCCAAGTGTTTCACTCTTTATTTGGAAAGAATTAGAGAGCTACAGAAGGAAGGATTCTCACAGCCCTGTTCCACTCTCCCCTGGGTGCTGGTGCTGTGTGCTTGTGCCCATGGGCAGTCTCCCAATAGTGGGCTGTGTGCCTCCCGGGTGAGCCATCTCTAGGCCCCCAGGAAACACAACTCTCAAAGTCCAGCCAGGGCTCTGACATCACAGAGCAGCACTTCGAGGCTTGGATTGTGATGGCAGCAGGCTCCCTGGTTAAAGGACTTTGTGCCGGCCACAGAGCCCCAGAACTCTGTGCGTTGGAGCAGAGTTGCCATTTTCTGATCCTCTTATCTCAGGTGAGCTCTGGTCTGTGGGAGGGCAGGAAGCAGGTGTTCTGTCCCCTCCTACCAAGCCTGTCTGCTCAGCTGTTGCCTCCTGTAGTCAAAAGTCACATTGTGGCATTTGTGTCTGAGTCCCTAGTGACGGGGCTGCAACTCAGACAGGGCTGCTCATGGTGTCTTGTGCCTGACTTCACTTTGTCATGTGTGCTTTTCAGCAGATGTGCCACCACCACGCCCCATTAAGGGAATAGTTTTGTTGAAGTTTGTTTTTATTTTGGAGAAAGTTGACTTATTTTACCTTGCTTTAAAAAATTTATTTATTTATTTATTTTTAGCAGAGCACTGCTCAGTTCTGGCTTGTGGTAGTACGGGGGATTGAACCTGAGATGTAGGAGCCTCAGGCATGAGAGTCTCTTTGTATAACCATTAGGCTATCACCCCTGCCCCTACTTCATGTTCCTTCACTATTAACTCCACATCTTTTATTTTTATTTATATTTTATTTATTCCCCTTTGTTGCCCTTGTTGTTTTATTGTTGTAGTTATTATTGTTGTTGTCGTTGTTGGATAGGACAGAGAGAAATGGAGAGAGGAGGGGAAGACAGAGAGGAGGAGAGAAAGATAGACACCTGCAGACCTGCTTCACCGCCTGTGAAGCGACTCCCCTGCAGGTGGGGAGCCGGGGTTCGAACCGGGAACCAGGATCCTTATGCCGGTCCTTGTGCTTTGCGCCACCTGCGCTTAACCCGCTGCGCTACAGCCCGACTCCCTTAACTCCACATCTTAAGTAGAAGGTGCTGGCCTATCCCTCATGCACATGGACAAGTTTGATTTCAGAGACTGCTGGTGAAGAGTGGCTGAGAGAGAGAGGGGGCCTGGGAGCTGATATGGGAAGGCAGACTAGGGCCTGAGAGTGAGCTCACCAGGCAGGGAGCCTGCTTTGCCTTGTGGGGTCACAGGTTTGAGTCTTGCTTCCATGTGGGTATTGCCCTGTCAACAGAGGAAGCTTCAGTGCTGAGGTGTGTACCTCTCTGTGCCTCTATCTCTGTCTGAATGGAATGAAGTTCCAGAGTGTTGAAGGTCTCACATGGAGGCACTTGGTGCAAAATAACAAAACAAAGGTAAAAAAGAAAGGAATGACCCAGGTTCAAGCCCCTGGTCCCCAACAGCTGGGGGGGAAGCTTCACAAGTGGTATAGTAGTGCTGCAGGTGTCTTTCTAGCTCCCTCTTTCCTGTCAATTTTTTTTTTTTTGTATGAAGAAAAAAAGAAAGAGAAAGAAGAGATATGGATGGCAGGAAGGAAGACAGGTAGATGGTCAGGTAAGCAAGAAGAAAGAGAAAAAGAAGAAATGGCTGTTAGGAGAGGAGAATTTGTTTTGCATTCACAAAGCCCCAGCAGTAACCCTAGGGGCAATAGAAATAAAAAGAGAATTGAAGCAGGGAGAGTACTCAGCAGCAAAGTGCATGAACAAGTGTCAGTGTTCTTTCACTGGCATATCATTACAAAGTGGCCATGTCCACCTCAGGGGAACAGTGGAGATGGGGAGGTGACCTGAAGTGTTCCATAAGGCAAGCAGACGCTCCCTGGACATTGTGCAGAGTTCGTACCCCTTAACACTCGAGGAATCAGGGCACCCTCCCAGGCCAAGTGTTTCACTCTTTGTTTAGAAATAATTAGAGAGCTACAGAAGAAAGGATTCTCATAGCCCTGCTCCACTCTCCCCTGGGTGCTGGTGCTGTGTGCTTGTGCCCATGGCCAGTCTCCCAATAGTGGGCTGTGTGCCTCCCGGGTGAGCCATCTCTAGGCCCCCAGGAAACACAACTCTCAAAGTCCAGCCAGGGCTCTGACATCACAGAGCAGCACTTCGAGGCTTGGATTGTGATGGCAGCAGGCTCCCTAGTTAAAGGACTTTGTGCCGGCCACAGAGGCCCAGAACTCTGTGCGTTGGAGCAGAGTTGCCATTTTCTGATCCTCTTATCTCAGGTGAGCTCTGGTCTGTGGGAGGGCAGGAAGCAGGTGTTCTGTCCCCTCCTACCAAGCCTGTCTGCTCAGCTGTTGCCTCCTGAAGTCACAAGTCACATTGTGGCATTTGTGTCTGAGTCCCCAGTGACAGGGCTGCAACTCAGACAGGGCTGCTCATGGTGTCTTGTGCCTGACTTCACTTTGTCATGTGTGCTTTTCTGCAGATGTGCCACCACCAGGCCCCATTAAGGGAATAGTTTTGTTGAAGTTTGTTTTTATTTTGGAGAAAGTTGACTTATTTTACCTTGCTTTAAAAAAATTATTTATTTATTTATTTTTAGCAGAGCACTGCTCAGTTCTGGCTTGTGGTAGTACAGGGGATTGAACCTGAGATGTAGGAGCCTCAGGCATGAGAGTCTCTTTGTATAACCATTAGGCTATCACCCCTGCCCCTACTTCATGTTCCTTCACTATTAACTCCACATCTTTTTTTTTATTTATATTTTATTTATTCCCCTTTGTTGCCCTTGTTGTTTTATTGTTGTAGTTATTATTGTTGTTGTCGTTGTTGGATAGGACAGAGAGAAATGGAGAGAGGAGGGGAAGACAGAGAGGAGGAGAGAAAGATAGACACCTGCAGACCTGCTTCACCGCCTGTGAAGCGACTCCCCTGCAGGTGGGGAGCCGGGGTTCGAACCGGGAACCAGGATCCTTATGCCGGTCCTTGTGCTTTGCGCCACCTGCGCTTAACCCGCTGCGCTACAGCCCGACTCCCTTAACTCCACATCTTAAGTAGAAGGTGCTGGCCTATCCCTCATGCACATGGACAAGTTTGATTTCAGAGACTGCTGGTGAAGAGTGGCTGAGAGAGAGAGGGGGCCTGGGAGCTGATATGGGAAGGCAGACTAGGGCCTGAGAGTGAGCTCACCAGGCAGGGAGCCTGCTTTGCCTTGTGGGGTCACAGGTTTGAGTCTTGCTTCCATGTGGGTATTGCCCTGTCAACAGAGGAAGCTTCAGTACTGAGGTGTCTACCTCTCTGTGCCTCTATCTCTGTCTGAATGGAATGAAGTTCCAGAGTGTTGAAAGGTCTCACATGGAGGCACTTGGTGCAAAATAACAAAACAAAGGTAAAAAAGAAAGGAATGACCCAGGTTCAAGCCCCTGGTCCCCAACAGCTGGGGGGGAAGCTTCACAAGTGGTATAGTAGTGCTGCAGGTGTCTTTCTAGCTCCCTCTTTCCTGTCAATTTTTTTTTTTTTTGTATGAAGAAAAAAAGAAAGAGAAAGAAGAGATATGGATGGCAGGAAGGAAGACAGGTAGATGGTCAGGTAAGCAAGAAGAAAGAGAAAAAGAAGAAATGGCTGTTAGGAGAGGAGAATTTGTTTTGCATTCACAAAGCCCCAGCAGTAACCCTAGGGGCAATAGAAATAAAAAGAGAATTGAAGCAGGGAGAGTACTCAGCAGCAAAGTGCATGAACAAGTGTCAGTGTTCTTTCACTGGCATATCATTACAAAGTGGCCATGTCCACCTCAAACAGTGGAGATGGGGAGGTGACCTGCAGTGTTCCATAAGGCAAGCAGACGCTCCCTGGACATTGTGCAGAGTTCGTACCCCTTGACACTCGAGGAATCAGGGCACCCTCCCAGGCCAAGTGTTTCACTCTTTGTTTAGAAATAATTAGAGAGCTACAGAAGAAAGGATTCTCATAGCCCTGCTCCACTCTCCCCTGGGTGCTGGTGCTGTGTGCTTGTGCCCATGGCCAGTCTCCCAATAGTGGGCTGTGTGCCTCCCGGGTGAGCCATCTCTAGGCCCCCAGGAAACACAACTCTCAAAGTCCAGCCAGGGCTCTGACATCACAGAGCAGCACTTCGAGGCTTGGATTGTGATGGCAGCAGGCTCCCTAGTTAAAGGACTTTGTGCCGGCCACAGAGGCCCAGAACTCTGTGCGTTGGAGCAGAGTTGCCATTTTCTGATCCTCTTATCTCAGGTGAGCTCTGGTCTGTGGGAGGGCAGGAAGCAGGTGTTCTGTCCCCTCCTACCAAGCCTGTCTGCTCAGCTGTTGCCTCCTGAAGTCACAAGTCACATTGTGGCATTTGTGTCTGAGTCCCCAGTGACAGGGCTGCAACTCAGACAGGGCTGCTCATGGTGTCTTGTGCCTGACTTCACTTTGTCATGTGTGCTTTTCTGCAGATGTGCCACCACCAGGCCCCATTAAGGGAATAGTTTTGTTGAAGTTTGTTTTTATTTTGGAGAAAGTTGACTTATTTTACCTTGCTTTAAAAAAATTATTTATTTATTTATTTTTAGCAGAGCACTGCTCAGTTCTGGCTTGTGGTAGTACAGGGGATTGAACCTGAGATGTAGGAGCCTCAGGCATGAGAGTCTCTTTGTATAACCATTAGGCTATCACCCCTGCCCCTACTTCATGTTCCTTCACTATTAACTCCACATCATTTTTTTTATTTATATTTTATTTATTCCCCTTTGTTGCCCTTGTTGTTTTATTGTTGTAGTTATTATTGTTGTTGTCGTTGTTGGATAGGACAGAGAGAAATGGAGAGAGGAGGGGAAGACAGAGAGGAGGAGAGAAAGATAGACACCTGCAGACCTGCTTCACCGCCTGTGAAGCGACTCCCCTGCAGGTGGGGAGCCGGGGTTCGAACCGGGAACCAGGATCCTTATGCCGGTCCTTGTGCTTTGCGCCACCTGCGCTTAACCCGCTGCGCTACAGCCCGACTCCCTTAACTCCACATCTTAAGTAGAAGGTGCTGGCCTATCCCTCATGCACATGGACAAGTTTGATTTCAGAGACTGCTGGTGAAGAGTGGCTGAGAGAGAGAGGGGGCCTGGGAGCTGATATGGGAAGGCAGACTAGGGCCTGAGAGTGAGCTCACCAGGCAGGGAGCCTGCTTTGCCTTGTGGGGTCACAGGTTTGAGTCTTGCTTCCATGTGGGTATTGCCCTGTCAACAGAGGAAGCTTCAGTACTGAGGTGTCTACCTCTCTGTGCCTCTATCTCTGTCTGAATGGAATGAAGTTCCAGAGTGTTGAAAGGTCTCACATGGAGGCACTTGGTGCAAAATAACAAAACAAAGGTAAAAAAGAAAGGAATGACCCAGGTTCAAGCCCCTGGTCCCCAACAGCTGGGGGGGAAGCTTCACAAGTGGTATAGTAGTGCTGCAGGTGTCTTTCTAGCTCCCTCTTTCCTGTCAATTTTTTTTTTTTTTTGTATGAAGAAAAAAAGAAAGAGAAAGAAGAGATATGGATGGCAGGAAGGAAGACAGGTAGATGGTCAGGTAAGCAAGAAGAAAGAGAAAAAGAAGAAATGGCTGTTAGGAGAGGAAAATTTGTTTTGCATTCACAAAGCCCCAGCAGTAACCCTAGGGGCAATAGAAATAAAAAGAGAATTGAAGCAGGGAGAGTACTCAGCAGCAAAGTGCATGAACAAGTGTCAGTGTTCTTTCACTGGCATATCATTACAAAGTGGCCATGTCCACCTCAGGGGAACAGTGGAGATGGGGAGGTGACCTGCAGTGTTCCATAAGGCAAGCAGACGCTCCCTGGACATTGTGCAGAGTTCGTACCCCTTGACACTCGAGGAATCAGGGCACCCTCCCAGGCCAAGTGTTTCACTCTTTGTTTAGAAATAATTAGAGAGCTACAGAAGAAAGGATTCTCATAGCCCTGCTCCACTCTCCCCTGGGTGCTGGTGCTGTGTGCTTGTGCCCATGGCCATTCTCCCAGTGGTGGGCTGTGTGCCTCCCAGGTGAGCCATCTCTAGGCCCCCAGGAAGCACAACTCTCAAAGTCCAGCCAGGGCTCTGACATCACAGAGCAGCACTTCGAGGCTTGGATTGTGATGGCAGCAGGCTCCCTGGTTAAAGGACTTTGTGCCGGCCACAGAGGCCCAGAACTCTGTGCGTTGGAGTAGAGTTGCCATTTTCTGATCCTCTTATCTCAGGTGAGCTCTGGTCTGTGGGAGGGCAGGAAGCAGGTGTTCTGTCCCCTCCTACCAAGCCTGTCTGCTCAGCTGTTGCCTCCTGAAGTCACAAGTCACATTGTGGCATTTGTGTCTGAGTCCCCAGTGACAGGGCTGCAACTCAGACAGGGCTGCTTTTGGTGTCTTGTGCCCGACTTCATTTTACCATGTGTGCTTTTCAGCAGATGTGCCACCACCACGCCCCATTAAGGGAATAGTTTTGTTGAAGTTTGTTTTTATTTTGGAGAAAGTTGACTTATTTTACCTTGCTTTAATAAATTTATTTATTTATTTATTTATTTATTTTTAGCAGAGCACTGCTCAGTTCTTGCTTGTGGTAGTACAGGGGATTGAACCTGAGATGTAGGAGCCTCAGGCATGAGAGTCTCTTTGTATAACCATTAGGCTATCACCCCTGCCCCTACTTCATGTTCCTTCACTATTAATTCCACATCTTAAATAGAAGGTGCTGGCCTATCCCTCATGCACATGGACAAGTTTGATTTCAGAGACTGCTGGTGAAGAGTGGCTGAGAGGGGTGGGAGCCTGGGAGCTGATATGGGAAGGCAGACTAGGGCCTGAGAGTGAGCTCACCAGGCAGGGAGCCTGCTTTGCCTTGTGGGGTCACAGGTTTGAGTCTTGCTTCCATGTGGGTGTTGCCATGTCAACAGAGGAAGCTTCAGTGCTGAGGTGTGTACTTCTCTGTGCCTCTTTCTCTGTCTGAATGGAATGACGTTCCAGAGTGTTGAAGGTCTCACACAGAGGCACTTGGTGCAAAATAACAAAACAAAGGTAAAAAAGAAAGGAATGACCCAGGTTCAAGCCCCTGGTCCCCAACAGCTGGGGGGGAAGCTTCACAAGTGGTATAGTAGTGCTGCAGGTGTCTTTCTCTTTATCTCCCTCTTTCCTGTCAATTTTTTTTTTGTATGAAGAAAAAAAGAAAGAGAAAGAAGAGATATGGATGGCAGGAAGGAAGACAGGTAGATGGTCAGGTAAGCAAGAAGAAAGAGAAAAAGAAGAAATGGCTGTTAGGAGAGGAGAATTTGTTTTGCATTCACAAAGCCCCAGCAGTAACCCTAGGGGCAATAGAAATAAAAAGAGAATTGAAGCAGGGAGAGTACTCAGCAGCAAAGTGCATGAACAAGTGTCAGTGTTCTTTCACTGGCATATCATTACAAAGTGGCCATGTCCACCTCAGGGGAACAGTGGAGATGGGGAGGTGACCTGCAGTGTTCCATAAGGCAAGCAGACGCTCCCTGGACATTGTGCAGAGTTCGTACCCCTTGACACTCGAGGAATCAGGGCACTCTCCCAGGCCAAGTGTTTCACTCTTTATTTGGAAAGAATTAGAGAGCTACAGAAGAAAGGATTCTCATAGCCCTGCTCCACTCTCCCCTGGGTGCTGGTGCTGTGTGCTTGTGCCCATGGCCAATCTCCCAATGGTGGGCTGTGTGCCTCCCAGGTGAGCCATCTCTAGGCCCCCAGGAAGCACAACTCTGAAAGTCCAGCCAGGGCTCTGACATCACAGAGCAGCACTTCGAGGCTTGGATTGTGATGGCAGCAGGCTCCCTGGTTAAAGGACTTTGTGCCGGCCACAGAGGCCCAGAACTCTGTGCGTTGGAGTAGAGTTGCCATTTTCTGATCCTCTTATCTCAGGTGAGCTCTGGTCTGTGGGAGGGCAGGAAGCAGGTGTTCTGTCCCCTCCTACCAAGCCTGTCTGCTCAGCTGTTGCCTCCTGAAGTCACAAGTCACATTGTGGCATTTGTGTCTGAGTCCCCAGTGACAGGGCTGCAACTCAGACAGGGCTGCTTATGGTATCTTGTGCCTGACTTCATTTTACCATGTGTGCATTTCAGCAGATGTGCCACCACCAGGCCCCAGTAAAGACATGGTTTTGTTGAAGTTTATTTTCATTTTGAAGAATATTGACTTATTTCGCCTTGACTTATTATTATATTTTTCTTTTTAAAAAACATTTATTTTATTTTTTCCCTTTGTTGCCCTTGTTGTTTTATTGTTGTAGTTGTTTTATTGTTGTAGTTATTATTGTTGTCATTGTTGGATATGATAGAGAGAAATGGAGAGAGGAAGGGAAGACAGGGGGAGCGAAAGATAGACACTCGAAGACCTTCTTTACTGGTAGGGAAGCGACTCCCCTGCAGGTGAGGAGCTGGTGGCTCTAAAGGGATCCTTACAATGGTCCTTGTGCTTTGTGCCACATGCGCTTAACCCACTGTTCTACAGCCTGATTCCCTATTATATTTTTCTTTAGTAACTATGTTGTTTAAAGTCACAGTAAAATACAGTATTTCCTACTTAGTTTTCTACATAATACTCTAACCCCCTCACCTAGGTTCTCTCCTCCTCTATCATTTTCAAGAACCTTAACGTTCTCCTCCACCCCACCTCAGACTCCTTTACTTTAGTGCAGTACACCAAATCAATGTTTTCTCCCTGTTTCTCTTTCTTCCTTTCTTTCTTTCTTTCTTTTTTTTTTTTAAATCCTGGGCACTAATCTGCTCTGTCTTATGGTGGTACAAGAGAGTAAACCTGGGACTTTGGAGCCTCAGACATGAGGGTTTCTTTGCATACCATTATGCTATCTATCACTGCCCAAGATCAATCTTCAGCATTGAATTTTCTGGAGTGGTAGTCTGGCATCTCTCTCTCTCTCTCTCTCTCTCTCTCTTTCTCCATCCTCTTTCTTTCTTTGTCTCTCTTTAAATTATGAATGAGTCAATATTAATTTACAACAGGGGTACAATTCCACATGTTCTCACCACCAGAGTTCTGAGTCCCTGTCCCTCCATTGCAGGGCACCAGGGTTCTCCCAAGTTTGCAGACATGGGTTAATCATCATTTCTATAACTATTTGTATTTGTACACAATCCTTCCTTCTTCTCTTTCCCTCCAAGCTACCATAATCCTATCACCTCATCCAAAATCTCTCTCCCCCTTTCCTCCTCTCTCTCTGGGACCTGATGGAGCTGGAGTTCAGAGCCCTCTTGTCCTCTTTCTCCTATCTCTTCTCCCCTACTAGAAGCGTGAATCAGTTTTTTTTTTCTTTTTTTGGCTTGTCTTTTCATTTGTTGAGGAGATATCTGTTACTCATGTTAGTGGTGAATGTAGTCATTCTTAGGTATCAATTTCTGGATACATTTATTTCCATGGTCTACCTCTAATTTTAATTTAATTTGTTTATTTACCAGAGCATAGGTCAGCTCTGCCTTATGGTGGTGCAGGGGATTGAACCTGGGACTTTGGAGCCTCAGGCATGAGAGTCTTTTTGCCTAACCATTATGCTATCTATCCCCACCTCAGTTTTTGCAGTACAGAAGGTAGGAGTTCTGGCTTCTGTCATTGCTTCTCCACTGGAATTGGGCATTGGCAGGTCAATCCATACCCCTAGCCTGTTTCTAGCTTTCCATAATGGGACAGAGCTCTGGAAAGATGAGGTTCCAAGACATACTGGTGAAATCATTGGCTCAGAGAAGTCAGGATGGAATCATGGTAGCTCCTACAACTTGGTGTCTACAAGTAGGCAGGAAAGAGTGAGACAAAATGGTTAATGAGCAGGAATGGAAAAGTAGGAACAGAGCAGATGAGATCAGGAATCTAAGGGTGGAAGAAAGCTAGGAAGTCCACCCTAGGCATGTTTCCGGGGGCCCAGGGGGCCCACATCTGTGGTGGCTCCTGCCTGAGTTTAATAGCTAGTATGAAGCTGGATAAAAACATTGTCTGAGGAAATGATGTCAAAGTACAGAAAAGGGCTGAAAAGTTGGATTAGGACAGAGTAGCTCCTATTCTTGAAAATATTTGCCTCCATCCACCCGACCCAAGGGCCCATATATATATATATTTCACACCAGAGTCTGTGTAGCCTCAGAGTCCCTGTTGGTCTGAGCTCGAACTTAGAGCTCATAGTCACAGCTGGGAACAGTGCAGGCTGCACTCATTTCAGGACCAGTCTTCCTCGAATGACAGTGTTGGCTACCCCAGCCTTCCTTCAGAGACTGGGACAGTCCCTACCATAGCTGCTCTATGGTGAGGGCAAGGTCCTGGGAGGGGTCTTGCCTTTCTCTCTCCCTGCCTTCCTCTTCATAGGTCACACAGTTAGACATTACTAATGAGATAGAAAGCTAGAGCATCACTAGCTAGCACATGGAAGACTTGAACTCAGAACACTATACATACAAGTCCTGAATTTTATACCAAGATGGCATACCTCTGGGGACTCTGTCTGATAAAGATTGTAAAAGTTGGAGATAAGAAGTTGCAGTTACTTATCAATAGCCATCAGCCACCCAATAGAGGGGAGATTTTTTTTTTTAAGTTTTAAAAGATAATTTTACAAAGACTCAAATCATAAGAAATGGACTTATGTCCTGGGAGGACAAAGTTTGTATTTAAATTCTTAAACTGTCAAGTTAAAATAAATTGATCAAGCATTCACCAATCATAAAAGTTTATTAAGGTTGGCACAAAAAACCATCACATTTTTAATCTAATATTTAAATCAGAAACCAAGACACTAGAAAACAAATTCCTCAATGATGGCAATGAGATTTTTAAGTCTCTAACCTAAAATTACATAGATCTTCCCAAGAAAAATCACATTATCTTGATAGCAAAAAAAAAAAAAAAAAGAAAAGAAAAAGCATTTAGTGACTAGCATGTAGCAACACTGATAGGCTAAAAATGTGCAATCAGAGCAAGGAATTAGCTGGACCAGAGCGGGGAGGTGAGTTTGAAGGGTTCAGGATGCCCCATCTCCTGGAAATAGTCTCAGTACACACATACAATTTTAAAACAAATAAAACAAATAAAAATATAAAACATTTTTATTTTGGAGAAAATTGACTTATTTTACCTTGACTTTTTTTTTTTTTTTCCTAGCAGAGAACTGCTCAGCTCTGGTTTTTTGTGGTACAAGGGATTGCACATGGGATTTTGGAGCCTCAGGCATTAGAGTCTCTTTGCATAACCATTATACTATATACTCCTGCCCCTACAAATGACTTATAACTTACAAATAACACGCATCTTGCAGTCTTTTCCCTCGTGGTCATGGAGGGGGTTGGGGCTTGATTTCAGAGACTGTTGGAGAGCAAGCGAGCGCCTGGGAGCAGAGATGGGCTTCATGAATCCTTGTGTGTGTTGGGGTAGGCATCACAGATGCTAGAGGGTCACACTTGGGGTCAGAAATCCCTCCAGCTGTGTTTCAGTGCTGCTCCAGACCACAGTTCCCTTGTACCTGGGAGTGGCCGTGCTTCCGTGGAGGTGTCTGGAGAGTCCTGTTTGGCTTCCATCTCCTCAGCCTCCAACCCCGGGGAAGGCAGGCGTCTTCTCTGTTTCAGCAGTGGACCAGCTCTGCTTAGGCCTCCTTCCTCTCAATGGGGCTTGGGCTGGGGCTGCGTCCAACCATCACCTGCACCTGCCTCAGTGGAGGCTTCTCCTTGTCCATGTCCTCTCCCACCTACTGTTGACTCCCTTGGTCTTTTTGCAGCTGTTCGTGTAATTTTTATGCTGTATGAACATGATTCACCCGAATGAGCCTGCTGACCTCAGCAGCCCCCCTTCGGAGCCCTCCCCACCCGCTGCCTTCCAGTTTGCCCCTCGTCATGGGCATGTGGACTGGGGGCGCATTAGCGCCCTGGATGTGGACCGTGTGGTCCAGGAAGTGGACGTGGGCACCCTGCAGGAGCACATGGGAGACATCACCCTCACCAACTTTGAGGGAAAAGTCTGTGCTCACTGCGCCCAGCCTGTTGCCCCAGAGCTTCTCAAAGTGCTGCGCCTTTTACAACTCAACATGGAGTACTTGGACCATCGGCACACCTGCCAGAGGGCCATGAGCAGGGGGCTGCAGGCGCAGCTGCAGGCCAGCCTGGCTCAGCAGGAGCAGGCCCAGCAGAAGCTGCAGTGCCAGGCTGCAGAGCTGCAGGCTCTGAAGGAGGAGAATCTGCTGCAGAGGGAGAAGATCAACATCCTTGAGCAGATTCTCCTCTACAGGGACTCTCAACCCTTCAATACAGTAAGGAGTCTGGGGGGTTGGGGGGCGCTCAGAGGACTGTGCACCCACAACCCACCCTGGGCCCTGTCTCTGTATGGGCTTCTGTCACCCTTAGGATTTTAGGGGTGGGAAACTACATGCTCGTGTGTGTGCAGGTGAACAGAAGGTGTGTGGAGGAAGCCAGGCCTCACTGTACATGTGTGTAAGGAGAGGGCCTTGTTATTGTGTTTGTGGTGAATGCAGGGCAGGGAGGAGGCATGTTCAGGAAGGAGGAATGTGTGTGTGTAGCATGTGCAGGTGTCTGGGGAAGGCATCTGTGCATGGGCTGTGTCTGCGCAGTGAGCATCTGAGGATATACTGTGGGGTGTGAAAGAATGGAGGATGTGTGTGAGTGGAGCCTGTGTTTGTGCAGGGGTGTCTTGTGTGATTTGAGTGTGAGTGAATGAAGGTATGCACGGTGTGGGTTTGTGGTGTGAGTGTGTATTAGACAGGGGTGTGTGTGCAGGTCAGTTGGTGTGGACTCTGAAGATGTGAGTACAGGTGTGAGTGGAGGGGTCCTGGGTGAAAGCAGGGCCATGCCGTGGGAGCACTGGGCTCAGCATGAAGGAAACAGAGTTTGGAAAGAATCCATCTTTCTGTCTTCTTTTGTGCTGCTTCCCTCCCCTTTGGCACAGAGCTCGCACTGGCTGCATGTCCGTCTATGCTGGTCTACAAGTGCGTCCTGCGTCTGCACTCAATCTGATGAGCTTTTGGCATCACCGGTGATATGCCTGGGAGTGGAGTCTGACATGGCAGTCTCCCAGGCTGACTCAGGTGACATAGTCCTGCCCTTCCCTCTGCTTTCCCTGCAGTGCACCCTCTGCCAGAAGTCATTCACTAATGCCTCTTATCTATGGGAGCACATCCAGAAGAGGCATCTTTACCTATCAGAGAACGGTGAGTCCAGGTGGTGGCTGTGGACCCAGGGGGGACAGCAGGAGGATCTGGGGTGTGATCAGTGTGGGGGAGTACAGGTCACACCAACATTGCCCCAGCACCTCATCATCCTGTTGAGGCTGGGTGGCCCTCCCCTCCCCACCCTCTCTCTGAGGGATCCCATTTTGATGCTCCTGATCTTTTTCTCACAGGCAATGGTTTTCATATGCCCTGGGTCTCCTATTCCACACTCATCTAATGGGCCTCTTCCTCTGTCTCTGAAATCACCTGTTTCCACACAGAGTGCTGTCTGAGCTACAAACTCAGTTTTTGTTTTTCAACAACAACACTTCTTAGCTCTGACATATCACAGGAGCTGGGCTTTTACCTAGGACCTCTGATGCCTCAGGCATGACATATTTTTGAAGAAACATTAGGTTATCTCCCAAGACCTTCAATTCTTTTTAATTTATCATTTTCTTCATTCAGTTCTTTCTATGCCTCCAACTTCCTCTTGAATTGTGTCTGGGTGCAAATGTGTGTTCTCTATATTAATAATCACAGGTACAAGCGCCTTGGCCCCCTGTTGTGTTTCACTGTCATTGTGAATTCACACTTCCATGATTCAGTACTGTGCAAAGACTCACCTGAAATGGCATCCATGGTGCCCATTGATGGATCTACCATGGAGGCAATGATAGAAGCACTTTGCATCATTAAGTCCTTCTGACTAAGCCCTCTGAGTTAGTGCTGTCACTCTCTCTACTCTCCAGTCTGTGGAAGCTCTGAGTATCGGAGATGCTCTGCCATCTGCCCAAGGTCAATGTCCAATGCCAGAGACAGAGCTGGTGTGAGTCTGTGGTGTCACTGATCACCTGTGTGAGGACCCCACTTCATGGACTGGAACTGACCTGAGCCCTCCCCTTTGCATGCTCCCTGCAGAGAATCAACTAAGAAATGAAATAAAGGACCTGAGGCAGAGTCTGAAGAAGGCTCAGGAGGAGCTGGAGGCCCAGAAGAAGGAGGTTCTGTGGCAGCAGCAGCGCCAGCGCCAGAGCCAGGTGGGCCTGGAAGGGAAGCATTGGGTACTGTCACCCCGCACAGCCAGGGCCATGTGGTGCAAGTGTGTTCCCAGGACCTGCATCCTGCCTGTCTTCCCACAGTGGGGACTCAGAGCCAGGAGTGGGCATGTGATTTCATCAGTAGGAAAGGGAAATGCCATGAAATGTTAGTCCTGAATGGCCACAGATTAGAGAGGCGGTGGATGTTCCCCACATCACCCAGCACTCTCGCAGGGAACAAGACTGCTCTGGTTTACAGAGCACTACTAGTGTTTGGAGGAGAAGCAATGGTTCCTCTCCTGTAAGCTCCAGAAGCAGTCCAGAGGGCACACTCAGTCAGTGTCAACAGAATGAAAAGAAAGAACCTACCTTGCTCATTCCTTCATTGCTTCCCCATCACACCTTCCTCAGTGTGCATTTACTGAGCACCAGCTCTGCCAGAACTGGAAGGCTTTGGGCTGTGCCAAGCCAGGCATTCCTGGGGACCCAGGAATGTGTGTGTGTGTGTGTGTGTGTGTGTGTGTGTACGATGAGTCTTTTGTTTGGAGGATTAACTTTAGTTAGTTAATCTTCAGGTAATTTACTTCATTTCCACTTAAACATTATTATGAGTTGAGGAATTCTATTGTCATTCTGATACTTTCAGATGGTTTCGAGGCTGTTTCATTCTTTTCTTGAAGTCTTTGTATTGAATGTGGGCCGTGTGAATGGCTCCTGGCTCTCATTGTCCTCATGGATTTCACTTTGGGCAAAGGATTCTCTACTGATTCTGAGCTGGGGTTCTTTGGAAGCAGGGGGATATAGGTAACGTGAAAATGCTCCTCTTACCTCTTCACTGTTTATTCTTTATTTTACTATGTGTAAAATCTTTTAAGAGTGACTTAGTGTGGGTCAGGAAGAAAGTCATAGCTACAGATATATGAGAAGAAAAAGTGAAAGAGGGAGAGAGGAAGAAGGAGATAGATGATAGATAGATAGATAGAATATAGGCAGAGATTCAGTGACATCATTGCCTAGTAAATAAAGCCTAAAGAGAATTATCCCAGAGTATTAAGCATAATGGCTTCTGCTCTGGTCAACTGCTTTGTTGGTCTGTGGTTTCTGAGAAGCCTTTCCAGAACCTGATTGTGGATACCAGTCTCACTGACTGCTAGAACAGATCAACTGGATTCCTGGACTCTTTTAAATGGATTCTGATCCACAAATGGCTGGAGAGTTGGGACATTCCTCTGCACCATTGACATCAGTTCTACTTTCCATTTAAAGATTTGAGCACATGTTATTTATTTTGGTTTATGATATAAGAATCATAGTTTATGTGTTTATTTATGTTAGTGAGCTACATATGTGAACATTTTCTTCAACAAGCCTTTACCCTACAAGTTATCATTCAGATTTTCTCCTAGAATTCTGCATTCTGTGTTCCCTGCTGCTGTCTGACCATGATCCTTAGCCTCAAGTGTCTTATATTCATGGGCTCCTTTGTTAATTTTAGTTTCATTTCTGAACAAGACATTTAAAACTAAGGAGCAGAAACTGAAGAATGACTTTGCAGCTGAGAAGATGAGATAGCTTGTTTGCAAGGGCCAGGGGCAGGGCCTTGGTGCCCCATCCTTCCTCTCTCCCTTCAGCAGCCCTTTCTTTCAGTCCCCACCTGGACTGACTGGCACAGAGTGTGTTGCTGACACTGTTCCTACTGCTGCCCCATCAGCAGAGGAGACCCTCTGTGCACACAGCAGCATCTGGGCTGTGGACCTGGCCTTCAGACCATCTGCTGTGAGCCCACCTCCCCCTTGTCTTGCTGCAGTACCCCTTAGGGCAATTACCTGGGGTTTTGGTGTTTGCATCCTTCTTTGAGACCCCTCCCTGGAGAGAACCCAGTGACTGTGGGTTGAGTGACAGTTGAAGGGAGTCCATGTGGATGGGCATGAATACTGAGCTCAGTGCCCGGGGAACTGTGGGCCTGGGGACAGGCCAGACAGCTTATGAGAACATGCCCCTGAGGAGGAAGCCAGCTGATGGGGAACTGAGGAATAAGGACCCAGGTCAGCACCAGGCACACGCACACACCTTCCCCCCACCCCCACTACCACACGCGGGCCTCCCCACTAAAATGATCTTTTCACTGTAACATTTCAAAATCAGAAAGACCTCACATTTGTCACAAATCTGGAAGAAATGCGTTAAATGCTACTGGCTCCTAGGTCACTGCCTTCTCCCCGATCCCAACATTCCCTCCAATGACAGTGTTGTCTTTGCTTTCTTTATTGTTCTTTAGAGTTTCTGATACAAATTTAGAAGTGTCCTTTTCTCTTATTCTCAAGGTTGTGTTTTATTAACTTTCCATTACTCCTTTTCTCCTAAAAATACACTTTGAATGATGGAAGGGTCCCCCTTCCTGACTGCCCACACCCAACAGAGCACCCTTCCCCTGGTTGATAGGCCTTCACTCAGTCCTCACAGCTCCTCAGTCACAGCTCAAACATGTGCCTCATCTGGGAGCTGGTGTGTCTGGCTAGAAAGTCCTGCCCAAGACTGGACATGCTCTGCTCTGCTTCAAGTGAACACAGTGGGAACTGGCTGCAGACACCAGCCTTAAGACACTGGGCATCAGATCATCAGGGCGTAGAGGTGTCTGCAGCCCTGGCCTTAGCAGCTGCTGGCACAGATTAAGTGTTGGAGGAGCAGAGCAAGTCTGCTGTCCATTCTCTGCACAAGGTCCACTCCTTTTCTCCTGAGCAGAGGAACCAGCCCAAATCAGAGCCTCCCAGATGGAGGATGGCAGTGGAGTCTTCAGACCTCTTCCCTGGAGCATCTCCTCAATTTCTCTGGGTCAGTTACACTGGTGGTGTCCACCATCAGGTTCCTGGAGAGGTGTGCTCAGACCAACGGAGCAGCTGAGCAGAGCAGGGGCCATACTGCTTATCACTCAGGGTGATTCTTGCTAGGCTTTATTTACCTGGGAATGATGCCATTGGATCTCTCTCTCTCTCTCTGTATCTCTCTCTCTCTCTCTCTCTCTCGTCTTTTGTATGTGTAGGCTGTGACTTTCCTTTTGACCCATACTGAATCTCTGCTAAGAGGAAGAGAGAGAGAGGGAGAGAATCAGAGTTCCCTCAGCAGTGGAACTCCCCTGGAACTGATGCAGTTCCTTGCCCCATATTCTCCCATCTTTTGCAAGATGGATTCAAACTCATGCTTGACCATCATAGTTGAGTATGACTGAGACACCCCAACCACCACAGCCTGTTCAGTGTGACAAGGTGATGCTAAAAATTCCATCAGTGGTCCTGACCTGCTGTTCAAGCCCTGGGCTCCCCTCCAATAAGGACAGCAGAGGGTGTGTTGGAGGGCTGGGCTGCTGTGCCCTGAGCCCTGTCAAGCTCTCAGTGCTTGCAAAGGGGACTGTCCCTTCTCCAGGGCCAGCAGACCCCTTTAAAGCAGAGCTCCCTGTAACTCTAACCTGTTCTGCTTCATACCTTGCAGGTCCTGGCCATGTCCCCCATGGAGGTGGAGGGTAAGTGTGCAGGGGGATGGTCTTGTCTAGTCTTGCTGTTGCCTTGGTGTCTAGGCTCTCCTGTTCCCTCCTGTCCATTTAGCTGGTGGGGTTTCCTGCCTGGCCTGCTCTTCTCTGTGGGGTGGAGGAGACAGCGGGAGGGGTCTTGGCTCTTGGGGACACTGAGTGATAGAAGGTGTGTGTGAAATCCTGAGAAATACTTAATTTTCCCTGTTAAGTGGCTATATGAGTTGATAGATAGTCCTAAATATCTGTGGAACTTGTTTCACGGCATGTGAGGCAAGTCATTGTGTAGCACACCTTAAATTTAATAGTTCAGCCTATCAACTAAATCTCCATAGAACTGGAGGCAGGGAGAAAACATCCCAGGGAACAAACTGCTGTCAGGACTCAAGTTCAAGTCAGAAGCTCAAAGTCTCAGATTCACCTGGAGTAGGAGAGATCTTGAGGTCCACAGAGCAGGGTTCAGGTGTTGGCTTCCTGGAGAGGGGTGTGAAGGTCTGAGGCAGGGTACCAGGAGCAAAGACATCTCAGTCACTGACAGCCTGTGAGGCCACTGGTAGCACAGTAACTCTGGGGTCACAGGGAGGGTCACTGCCTGCAGGCAGAGAGGCTGAGGAGATGGAGGCTGTGGGCATCTGACTAACGTTGAAGGTTTTTGTGTGCCAGATCTGGAGGACTATGACTATGACCATCCCCAGAGGAGGACTCTCAGCTGTGGCCAGCAGGTGAGCACAGTCCTGGGCCCAGAGCAGGGGATTCTGGGGATGCAGAGTTTGCCCCAAGGCCCTGCTGAGGGGCCAGCCTTTCATTCAGACCTCTGTGTCCTGATCCTGATGAGAGGCCCATTGCTCCTGTGTTGTTCACTTGTTTGTCGTGTGCCCACATGGGCACCACTGATATCCAGGAGCACAGAGTTTCTAGCTCCCCCACCCCCACCCCCACCTAGATCTCGTCCCTCTTTCCCTCCTGGGGCTTCCTGAAAGGCCTGAGTCCTGGCCTCTGCTCAACAGGTACTTCCTGCAGTGTGTCTGTACTTTCTGACAGCAGGAACTGAGTCTCCAGTCTGACCTGAGATGCCTCCTTAGCTGGAGTGTCCATCCTGTGTGTATACACCAGATCAGCTCAGGGGAAGGAGGGGTGAGGGAGCAGGTGCTCTAGGTGAACTTTGCCCCTCTAGGATGCTGGGGTTGTGTCCCCAAACACCCTCAGAGCCCTGGAGACTGAGGAGGTGCAGGAGGCCAGAGCTGTACTGGGCAGGCCAATCCGATGGGCGTGGCCCAGTGGTCCTGCAGGTAAGCTGGCAGGAGGGTGGCAGGGGATTGTCCCCCTGGAGGGGCAGCCTTGTCTGTCTGTGTCTCTGCCTCTCCCAGGACCCTGCTCTGAAGGCCAGAGTGCAGGGTGTTCCCAGGTGACTGAGCCCAAAAGGTTTGCCTGGGAGACCATGCTGAGTAGATGGGCCCCAAGCTCCCTGGGGAGGCTGCAGGGGACAGAGCTGGGCTGTGGTCTGTCCTGGAGTCTCCCTGCTGGCTCTGCTGCCCTCTAACTCCTTGAGATGCTGCCATCCCCTCATCTTTAAAATGCTGATTTCAGGTGCTTCTGCAGGTGACAGACAAGAGGGTCTGCTGGCCTCCATCTGCCCCTGGTGCCCTGAGAGTTCTCTGGCCCCAGGAGCAATGACCTGCCCCCCTAGTGGCAGCAGTGTCTTCCTGCAGGGCTGTCGTCACTCAGGATTGCAGGCTGGGTGACTGGAGAGGATGTGATGGTGGGGGCAGCCTCCAGGTCTGGCATTGGAGTGAGGTTGGAGGAGGAGCTGCAGGCATGATGGGCCCTGCTTTCCACTGCTACCTCCAGGGGCTCCTGAAAGGCCTGGGGCAGCACCTGCTCTCCTGGTGTCTGAGGAAACCAGTGATGTTGCCTTCAGTGCAGCCAGCAGGGGGCAGTAGGGAGGGCAGCAACTCAACCTGCAGTGGGGATGGTGGGCAGGGCACAGAGTGACCATACAGCTCCAGGAGTCCCACTGGAGGCCCTGGTGGAGTGCTTTGACATTTGATCCTCTATTTTTAGTAAAAACCCAGCTGAACCCTCTTCTCCTCCATCGGGGCCATGGCAGCCACCATCCTGTGCCGTCCCCGGTGCCCAGCCCTTCTCCCCATCCCAGGGCACATGGATCATCTGGTGGCCAAGCACTTCCAGTGCCTGAACTGAGGTGAGTTCTGACTCTGCCCTCCTCCTTGGGGTGCTGCCAGCCTCAGCCTCCCTATCCTGGGCTCCCTCAGTTCTGCAGACAGGTGAAGGCAGAGACACAAGTGGACAGGAGGCCTCAGGAGACCCCTCTCCAGCTCCCAGGGAGAGCTTGGCCTCATTGGCTCCATGTCTCTGTCTCCCCAAGTCTCCCATCCGAGCAGCCACATGGGGCGGGCTGAGCCCTGTCTCCTCACACAGGGGATGGCATGGCTGTTGTGCTCAGGGGACCCCTGTTGTCTCCTTGACCCAAGTGGGGAGCATGTGGTCTGAGTAGAGCACATAAACACCAGCAGGTGTGTAGTGAGCTCCTGAGAGGTGTTCCCAGCTCACTTCTGACTTCTATTTCTTCTCCTGGGGACTCAGGAATCCTGGGTTCTGAGGTGGACTTGTCTCCTCGGACCCTGAGACTTTCTGTTTTCCCTAGCCTGGTAAGGGCCTGCATGCCTGAGGCCTCACAGCCCAGCACCCAGGACCCAGCAGGACAGGCATCTACTTGTGAGTAACTGGTAACAACAAGGGGCCCCTTTCCAGCCCTACTCCAGGCTTGTGCTCTGGATCCAGAGCCTGCTAGTGCCCAAGACATAGCAGAGGTTCTAGCCCCTAATCCCACTTTTGGGGGTGGGGTAGGGAGGAGGAAGCCTCCTGCACAGTGACAGTGTTGTGTGTTGCAGCTCTCTCTTTTTTCTCCCTTCCTGTCTTCCCTTTGCCTTTCAATTTCTCTGTTCTGTGAAGTAAAATGAAAGAAAAAAAATAGAAGCTAAATATTCTGTGTGTTAAATATGACAAAAACACAAATATATATACAGAAAAAGGCTCACATGTGAGAAATAGAAATGGGAGTTTATGGAGCTGGTGGAAAGTCACATAATTTGCAGACTCCTAGCTCTGAGATGAGCAGGGGCTGGAGGTTAAGTACTAGGTATGCTGTGGAGTGTGTGTGTGTG
The DNA here is from genome assembly GCF_950295315.1 of Erinaceus europaeus. Taxonomy (NCBI): domain Eukaryota; kingdom Metazoa; phylum Chordata; class Mammalia; order Eulipotyphla; family Erinaceidae; genus Erinaceus; species Erinaceus europaeus. The sequence continues at coordinate 51,029 of NW_026647781.1, forward strand.
TGTGTGTGTGTGTGTGTGTGTGTATGAGAGAGAGAGGGAGTTGCTGAGCACACATGAGCATTTCTCATCAAAGGGGAAATTCTTATTCTCTTCAGTACCTATATGAGATCATGAATATTCATAAATATTTGTAGCAGTATTTTCACGACATGTTAACTAAGTCACTGTGTAGTACAGTTAATAGTTAAAATTAATAGTTCAGTCTGTCAGCAAAGTCTCCATAGAACTGGGGGAAGGGAGAAGAGAACCCAGGGAACAAACTGCTGTCAGGATGCAAGTTCAAGTCAGAAGCTCTAGTTTCAGATTCACCTGGAGCAAGAAAGGAGTGAGCTCAGATCTTGAGGTCCACAGAGCAGGGTTCAGATGTTGACTTTCTGGAGAGGGTTGTGAGGTCTGAGTCAGTGGAGTGCTGCTGCCCTGTCCCCTGGTGGCAGCAGTGTCTTCCTGCAGGGCTGTCCTCACTCAGGGCTGCAGGCTGGGTGGTTGGAGAGGGTATGATGGTGGGGGCAGCCTCCAGGGCTGGTGTTGGAGTGGGGTTGAGGGAGGAGCTGCAGGCACGCTGGGCCCTGCTGTCCCACGGATGTCTGGAGTAGCATCTGATATTTGAGAAAACCAGAGATGCTGCTCTTAGTGCAGCCTAGGGGCAGTGGGGTAGGCAGTGACTCAGCCTGCAGTGGGGATGGTGGGCAGGGCACAGAGTGACCATCCAGCTCCAGTGGGTTCTTCTTCTTGGGCTGGAGGCCTTGGTGAATGTGCTCTGACATTTTATGATCTGTTTTTAGTCATAACTCAGCTGAGCCCTGTCCTCCTTCGGAACCGCATCAGCAACCCTTCTGAGCTGGCCCCGGTGCCCACCCCTCCTCTCTGCCCAAGGGCACGTGGATCATCTGGTGCCCAAACACCTCTAGGGCCTAGACTGAGGTGAACCTTGATTCTTCCCTCTCCCTGAATCTACCCTGGGATCTGCCGGCCTCAGCCTCCCTGTCCTGGGCTCCTTCAGCTCTGCAGATAGGTGAAGGCAGAGACACAAGTGGACAGGTCCACCTCCAGCTCCCAGAGAGAAAGTTTGGCCTCCTTGGCTCCATGTCTCTGTCCCCAAGTCTCCCATCCCAGCAGCCACAGGGGGAGGGCTGAGTCCTGTCTCCTCACACAGGGGATAGCATAGCATGGCTGCTGTGCTCAGGGGACCCCTGTTGTCACCTGGGCCCAAGCAGGGAGCATGGGGTCTGAGCAGAGCACTCACCAGCAGGTGTGCAGTGAACCTCTGGGTCGCCCTTGTCTCCATTCTTCTGGGGACTCAAGAATCCTGGGTTCTGAGGTGGACTTGTCTTCTCAGACCCTGAGACTTTTCTTTCTGTTTCCCCCAGCCTGGTCAGGGCCTGCATACCTGAGGCTTCACAGCCCAGCACCCAGGACCCCAACAAGGATTCAGCAGAGCAGGCGGCTACCTGTAAGTGACTGGGAATAACAAGGGCACCCTTTCCAGTCCCAACTTAATGCTTGTGCTTGCTAATACCCAGTGTAGAACCTTCCTCTTTTTTCTGTTTTCTCCATGTGTTTGTTGACCATTTGTCTTCTCTGGTGAGTATGTGTGCAGCTCATTTCCCCCTTTGTGAGTGAGTATGGTACTGTCTAGTTTGTGATTTGTCTCTATTTTCTATGTTAACTTCTTGTCAGGGTGTCATAATATGACTTTCTCCCTTTGAGTAAAATATGTTTGAGTTTTAGGGAAGATTTTTTTTCTTTTTATTTATAAAATGGAAGTATTGACAAGACCATACGATAAGAGGGGTACAACTTCACACAATTCCCACCACCAGAACTCTGTATCCCATGCCCTCCCTTGATAGCTTTCCTATTCTTTATCTCTCTGGGAGTATGGACCCAAGGTCATTGTGGGATGCAAAATGTGGAAGGTCTGGCTTCTGTAATTGCTTCCCTGCTGAACATGGGCATTGACAGATTGATCTGTACTCTCAGCCTGTCTCTCTCTTTCCCTAGTGGGGCAGGGTTCTGGGGAATCAGAGCTCCAGGACATATTGATGGGGTTGTCTGTCCAGGGAAGGCTAGTTGTCATCGATAGTGTCTGGAACCTGGTGGCTGAAAAAGAGTTAAGATTAAGGCAGAACATATTGTTGACTAATCATGAACATAAAGACAAGAATACTGCAGATGAAGATTTGGGGGTCTCTGTTTTGGAAAAAGCTAGTATGTCTATTTTAGATATATTCCAAGGGGCCCCAAAACTACTAGTTTTGCCTGAGCTTGACATCTAACATGCAGGTGACCTAAGTTATTGTCTGAGGGGATGGTGTCATAGTTGGAAAAAGTACTAGAAAGCTGGATCAGGGAAGACAGTAGCTCCCAAATATGAGGAAAATATATAAGTAGTGTTAACTGTAAACCCCACCAGTTTGATCAGGGGCCCATATTCAGCACAGGAGCCTGTGTAAACTCTGCATCCTTGTAGGTCTGAGCTCACATTCTGTGGTCATGGCTAGGAACATACAAGGTTGCACTAATTTCAGGACCCATCTTTGTCAGGTATTATGTAGAGTATGTTATCCAACCTCCCTTTTGAGAATGGAACATTCCCAATCATTATAGATCTACATGGAGAGCAAGATCCTATAGGGGCCCACAAAGGGGTCCATTATGTTGTTCCTGATGTAGATGACCAGTGGCAGTGGTGAGAGGAATCTGTTAGAGGTCCATCATGAGGGAAGATTTTATTTATTTATTTTTATTATTTTCCCTTTTGTTTCCCTTTTTATTGTTGTTGTAGTTATTACTGTTATTGATTTTGTCATTGTTGGATAGGACAGAGAGAACTGGAGAGAGGAGGGGAAGACAGAGAAGGGAAGAGAAAGACAGACAGCTGCAGACCTGCTTCACCCCTGTGAAGCAACTCCCTTGCAGGTGGGGAGCCGGGGCCTCAAACCAGGATCCTTATGCCAGTCCTTGTGCTTTGTGCCATGTGTGCTTAACACACTGTGCTGTCTGGCTCCCAAGATTTTTTTTAACTGGTTCACTGATCAGCTCTGGCTTATGATGGTGCGAGGGATTGAACCCCAAGTCTTAGGGGCCTCAGGCATGAATCTCTTTGCATAACCATTATGTTATCTACCCCCACCCAGTGTTTAAGTTTTAATGATAGTTTGACAGTGCAGACCCTTTCTGGCTCTTTGGAACCCCACTCATTTATTCTCACTTCTGTTTTCCTTTGAGTAAAGTCAGGTAGACATGCCTGGTGCCAACTCCTGAAGGGATTTGCCTATATTACTTCACATGTATTTTCTGGTTTCTATACTAATATCTTGAATCCCTTTGACTTACTGCACAGGAGTGGTTAGAAAGTGATCCAGTTTCACTTTATTACATATGACTATCCAGTATTCTCAACACCAATTATTGAAGGGAATATTTTTTCCATCATTACAATTATTTTGTTATTGGCTAGAGATAGGGAGAAATCAAGAAGGAAGGGGAATTAGAGTGAATTAGAGAGGGGAGAGAGACACCTGCAGCACTGCTTCGCTGCTAGGGAATCTTACCCCCACAGTCGGACACCCAGGGCTTGAGCCTGGCTCCCTGTGCATTGTAACCTGTGCCCCCAACCAGCGCACACCCACCCGGCCCGAAGAGAATTTCTTTCCTCCATTGTGTGCTCTTGACTTCTTTGTCACAAATGAATGGGCCACCTGTGTGAGGCTCTATTCCGGGGCTCTTGGTTGTATTCTGTCCCTCTGTGAGCCAATACTTACACCATTGCTCAGTTTCCTAAATCCCACATGTAAGTGAGATCTTAGGAGATGCGTCCTCTCCAGGCTCTTTTCACTTAGTGATTCCCTGCAACTGCAGCCATGTTGTAGCAAAAGGAAAGAACCATCTTGTCCTCTAGCTGAGTAGCTCCTCCTAGTGGGCACTTGGCTGATTTCCAGATCGTGGTCATTGTAAATAGCACTCAGCCAACAGCCATTCTACATCCTTACAGATTTCTGTTTTTCAGATGAGCAGAATAACATCGAGCCTGCCAGGCCAAAGAAGGTGAGAGCATTTCTGCAGTCAGGTGCACTAAGCTGGGAGGGTGCCCTCTTCTCCCCCAGAGGCAGCTTTTGAGTCCTGGGTGGGGCTTCAGAAGGGCAGGGAGTGTCAGCCTCTACCCTAGGGGACACTGCAGGCAGAAGCCCTCAGCTTTTCCTCTGTAGGTGGACACATGACAACCCTTAGAATGTGCCTTGCACATGTGTGAAACCTGAATGACATTATCAACTGGATTTTTTTTTTTTTTAGATCAAGAAGAAGAGCAGGCTCTCAAAAATATTGAGGTGTTTCTGCTGGCCAGTCCAGTAAGCACAGGTAAACAATTGTATACAAGATCAAGGGTCAGCTACCTCCAGGCCCTGAGATGGACACTTGGAAATGCTGACTTGCCTCCATGTGGACAGGAAAATCAGCCTTTTGATTCCCTATACACACAAGTCCTCAGAGGCTGCTTGTCCTGGCCAGCTCCCATTTCTGCTGAAAGAGCTGGGACTGGCCCCTGGCTAACTTGACTGGTTGCTTCCTCCTGGCTCTGGCCCACCCCACAGGGCGCCCTCCCATTCACTCCAGCAGGGGCCCCACATAAGGCTGTGTGTGTGTGTGTGTGTGTGTGTGTGTGTAGTGCTGTCTCTCCCCTTAGGGTGGGTTTTGAAGAAGCACCTTACACCCCCCTGTGAGGCCACAGTCTCCATGGGAATGTTCAGACTCCATTGTTCTCACTTCAGGCCCTTCCCTGTCACTGAGTGTTGTCTGTCAGATCTCAGTACTGTCTCTCTCGGGTCTCAGTACTGTCTCAGGTTCCACCTCCCCCCAGGATGAGAGCTCAGAGGCTCAGTCTGTCAATCAAAAGGGCCAAAGTAGGATTGTGAATCCTTTGTTCTTTCATCCAGAAATAGTGGGAAATTGTTAGTTCTCAATAGGCCCTGCTGTGCTCTCCCTTTACTACAGAATGTGCTCTGTTCAGTAAGCAGAGCATATGAGTCATGGGAAAATAATTTTAAAAAAATCGACAGATATTTTAAAAAGTTTAAATTGCAGAATGACCTGAGCAGACTCATCCAGGGGGCCAGCAGTTTGCTCAGCCAGGCAGTGGCTGCCCAGCTCCAGGCGGATGCCCTGCAGAAATGACCACCAGCCGCCCAGCCTAGCTAATGGAGAGAGTACACCGCTGATCCTGCATGTGCCACACAGCCTCCTGGCCCCCATCCTGGCCCCCGAACCTTCAGGAAACAGAATCAGCATTGTGGCCACCCGCTACCCCACCCTCTCAGTTCCTTCCAGAATCTGGCGCAGGGCAACAATCACTACCAACTAGGGCCTTCCAGGTCCTGGATTCTCAGCAGAAGCCTAGTCACAGATCCCGAGGACTGCCTCACCCCCAACGACACCTGCTGGCCCCTCCCCGCCCAGCACAGGTGACCTTGCTCTGGGCCCAGAGTGGAGACTGGAGCCCGTGGCCTTGTGGGGCCCGGGGTGTTTGCCCGGCCAGCGTGGTGGCCAAGTGTGCTGAGTCATATAGTAATTAAAAAAAATTTAAAAAACTCTGATATGGCTTTGTCTCAGGGTTTAAACAAATGGGGGTTTATTACACTGTGGGTTACTTAGGTACAACAAAATAGGCAATGGGGCAAAGATCAGCTAGTCATGATGGCCCAGGAGCCACGAGTCTTTTAAGCTAGTTATTAGTGCTTGGCTCTACATGTTTGGGTCCCGTGGGAGTTGCATGGTAGGTCGGAGGAGAAGAGCACTAAGAATTGGACGCAGGAACTGGGCACAGGAACCAAAGGAACTGAAAGCAGGAACAGAGACTAGTCACCAGTGCTTGGCTCCACGTGTTCATTCAGAGGGAAGCAGCATGGCAAGTAATGGAGAGGTGAGAAGGCACCAAGAGCGTGCAGGAAAAGAGGCCCATTGTTGGCAGGCATTCGCCTAAACTTCTGACACACCCACAGTCCCTTGTATGCTAGTCAGGTTGATGTCAGCTGTATGCTAATTATGTCCCCATGTCTATTATTCACACTGTGAGCTGTTCCCAACAGCTAGGAATAAACCCAGTGTGACCTTGCCAAAATATATTAAAAAATAAAGTCTAAGTTCCAAGAGCATCTTGATCTGCACACAGGACACAGCAGGGAGGTTGCCCTGGTTTAGTAATGGGATCCATCAGGAGAGTTTGACATCCCTGCCCCCTGGTGTCTGATGCTGGTCTTGGAGAAAAGCACAGAGAAACAGGAGCTGCTTCCACTCTTGCCATCCCCCCTTTTCCCATGCCCACCCTGGGAGCACAGCTTCTGTATTGGATGCATTGACTATTTCCTTCTATATTAGTGGCTGGGATGGAGACCCAGTGCACAGAGCCGTTCAGAGCCCTGAGCACTACCTCCAGGTGCTCATAGCCCTGGACTATTTCCGGAACGGGAGCCTCAGGCTGAGAGCTGGTGATAGCAGAATCAGGGCTGTCCCTCAGCCTGGTGGATCTGCTTCCTGATGTACTTTCCCAGCACAGAAGCCTGTAGGCTGGAGCCTGGCATCCTCACAGCCTCTGTGGTGCTCTGTACAGTCATTAGTCTGAATTGCATGGAATGTTCCCTGACCCTGGCTCGCTCCCTTTGAAGTCTCCAGGCTATGAGAGCACAGAATGAGTTGTGTAGCCCATGTAAGAAAGCACGTAAGGGAATAAAGCAAGTCTTGGGAAATGAGTTTAAGCCCATCCTGTCAAAGAAAAACTTAGAAGCCCAGGCACCTGAGTTGAGTTCTGTGTTTCCACCTGCAGCATCCACACATGTGTGCCATGAGTCACCCCAGCTTCACAGCCACCTCACCTGGCCCTGTGGTCAGCCTAGCTGCTCTGAGAGCTGTTTTTTCCACTAAATTCCCTGGAATGGGGTGGAATGGGGTGAAATTACTGGGTCATAAGGAAGGCCCCTTTCTAGACTTGTAAGGGTTCTCCAGAGAGCTCTCCACAAGGGGTTAGGCCAATTTGCATTCCCACCAGCAGTGCAGGAGGGTTTCTTTGTCAGTGCCAGGCTTGCCTCGCAGGAGGGAGAGATGACCCAGGAACCAAGCTCGTGGCAGTAGCAATGCACATCTTTATTCGTGTGGGAACCCCAGACTTGGGCGTGAGTGCAGTGGGTTAAGGCTCCTGGTCTGCACGTCTGCCCTTTTCTAGGTCAGGACGGGGAAGAGAGACCAGAAAAGGAAGTGACTTTTATAATATCATAAGTGGGAGGAGCTGGAAATGGGACCCAACAACACCCTGTAGGGACTTTAGGAAGGAGACCTTTAGTCATATGTAAGACAAAGCAGAAGACTGGTATGTAGATGATAATACTAGCATGGAAATAGGGTGCCAAGCTCACCCACATCTGCACAATTTCCCAACAGTCCCCACAGCCTCTCAGCATTGTTGTTTCTGATGTATGACATTCTAGGTCATAGCTCATTTTTGTCTTTTGCAATTCTCTGACAATCAGTTACTTGAAGCAATTTTTCATATGGCTGTTGGCCTTTCGTATCTCTTCTGTAGTGAATATCCTGTCCATATCCTCTCCCACTTTTGAATTGGGCCATTTGCTTTTTTGTTTCTGAGTTTGGTTATCTCTTTATATATTTTGATTATTAGCCTCTTGTCTGATATAGGGCATGTGAGGTTCTTTTCCTAGTCTGTGAGGTGTAATTTGTTTAGGTAATGTACAGAAGCCTTTTTTTAATATGGCATTTTTTTCTCTTTTTGCCAGAGCACTGCTTAGGGTGGTGAGGGGGATTGAACCTGGAACTTCAGAATCTCAGGCATGAGAGTCTCTTTGCATAATGATTATGCTATCTACTCCATCCTGAAGCTTTTCAATTTGATGTAGTCTCATTGGTTTATTTTTGTTTTAGTCTTCCTTGAAACTGGGTCTGTATTATCAAAGATGCCCTTGAGATTTAGATGGGAAAGAGTTCCACCAATATTTTTGTATGTCAGTTTTGTAGCCTGACACCTTATTATATTGCCTAATAATTTCCAGAAGTTGTCTGCTGGATTCTTTAAGTTTTTCTATGTATACTACCATGTCATCTGCAAATAGTGAGAACTTGACTTCTCTTCCAGCCTGTATCCCTTTAATTCCTTGCTCTTGCCTGATTGCTATGGTGAGAAATTCCAATACTATATTGAAGAGTTATGGTGATAGTGGGCAACCCTGACTAGTACCTGAGGGGGAATGCTCTCAGCTTCTCCCCATTGAGTATGATGTTAGCTGTAGGTTTGTTATATAAGGACTCCACTATCTTAAGGGATTTTCTTTTTTCTCACTAAAAATTTTTTTTATTTATAAAAAGGAAACATTGACTAAAACATAGGATAAGAGGGGTAGAACTCCACACAATTCCTACCACCAGAACTCTGTATCCCATCCCCTCCCCTGATAGTTTTCCCATTCCTCCCTCTGGGAGTATGGACCCAAGGTCATTGCGGGATGCAGAAGGTGGAAGGTCTGGCTTCTATAATTGCTTCCCTACTGAACATGGGCATTGACAGTTCGATCCATACTCCCAGCCTATCTCTCTCTTTCCTTAGTGGGGAAGGGCTCTAGGGAAGCAGAGCTCCAGGACACATTGGTGAGGTTGTTTGTCCAGGGACGTTTTTGATCATGAACTGATGTTGGATTTTGCTAAAGACTTTCTCTGTATCTATTGAGATAACCATGTGATTTATTATTATTATTGATGTGGTGAATCACATTGATTGATTTACATGTATTGAACCAGACTTGCTTTCCAGGGATAAATCCCAGTCATTATGAACATTTTTTTTTTATTTAAGAAAGGATAAATTAACAAAACCATAGGGTAGGAGGGGTACAATTCCACACAATTCCCACCACCCAATCTCCATATCCCAACCCCTCCCCTGATAGCTTCCCACTCTCTATCCCTCTGGGAGCATGGACCCAGGGTCATTGTGGGTTGTAGAAGGTGGAAGGTCTGGCTTCTGTAATTGCTTCCCCGCTGAACATGGGCGTTGACTGGTCGGTCCATACTCCCAGTTTGCCTCTCTCTTTCCCTAGTAGGTGGGTCTCTAGGGAAGCGGAGCTCCAGGACACATTGGAGGGGTCTTCAGTCCAGGGAAGCCTGGCCGGCATCCTGATGACATCTGGAACCTGGTGACTGAAAAGAGAGTTAACATAGAAAGCCAAACAAATTGTTGAGCAATCATGGACCCAAAGCTTGGAATAGTGGAGAGGAATAGTGGACCTAAAGCTTGGAATAGTGGAGAAGTACACAGCCTAGTGTACTTCTGCTTTCAGGTATATATTTTGCAGTAGTTTATGGATACGTGTGAACATATGCTCTCTCTCACAGAAACTGGTTTATATCTAGGTTTTGGGACTTTGTTAGAAAGTGAACCACCTGAGATGGAATTAGAGTATACTATGAAAGGAAAGGTCTCACCCGAGTAATGAAGCTGAAGGGTTGTCATTCCACATGTGAAGTCTCTGGACACAGTCTGAAGTGAAGCATGTTGAGGTGGCAATCGTTGTGTTGGTTAGGTTGAGATCGGCGGATGCAATATTATTTTATATGGATTGGGAGAGGCATACGGGAAAGTGGGCCCTATCCAAGGATTCCAGGACTGGGGGAAGTAGAGGCTCTCTAGTGGAGATGTGAGGTTCCTGCTTTATTAGGGTTCAAAAAGACAATTGATAGTTAATGTTATCGTCACATTATTTGGTAATTGGATTAACTTTGAAAAGTCCTTTTGTTAGGGTTTGCTGTACAGTACCCAGTATCTTGTATATAGCTGTGCTATTGGTTGCTTCTGATCTACTTGGTCTAGGCTTTTGAGAGAGTCCGCCTATCAAATACACAAATATATTAAAAAGATTCAGTCTGTGTTTTAAAAAACTTCAAGACATAAAATTAATTTTCCCCCTCTCATATTAATTAACTAGTGATTTATATGACTACATTTTACTAGGAGTGTACATAAACACCATTCCCACCACCAAAAGACTGTGACCCATCCCTCCCACCCACTCCCACCCCCCACTGGCCCAGGAAGCTGCATGTCTACCCCTCACCACAGGGCTTTTACTTTGGTGCCCTACTTACAATTTGGTCAGGTCCTGCTTTTAGTTTCCCTTTCAGATCTTCTTTCTCAACTTCTGTTGATGAGTGGGATCATCCCATACTCATCTTTATCTTTCTGACTTAGCTCACTTAACATAATTCCTTCTAGCTCTGTCCAAGATGGGTCAGAGAAGGTGGGTTCATTGTTCTTGATAGCTGCATAGTATTCCACTCATCTGTTGTTGGGCACCTGGGTTGCTTCCAGGTTTTAGCTATTATGAATTGTGCTGCTATGAACATAAGAGTACACACCTCTTTTTGATTGGGTGTTATGGAGTCCTTGGGGTATAACCCCAGGAGAGGAATTACTGGATCATATGGAAGGTCCATGTCTAGCCTTCTGAGAGTTTTCCAGACTGCTCTCCACAGAGGCTGTACCAATTTACATTCCCACCAGCAATGTAAAAGGGTTCCTCTAACCCCACAAATTCTCCAGCATTTGTTGCTGCTGTCCTTTTTGATGTATGCCATTCTTACAGAAGTGAGGTGGTATCTTAGTGTTGTCTTAATTTGCATTTCTCTGACAGTCAGTGACCTAGAGCAGTTTTTCATATGTTTGTTAGCCTTTTGGATCTCCTCTGAGGTGAATGTTTTGTTCATATCCTCTGTCCATTTTTGGATGGGGTCATTTGCTTTTTTGGTGCAAAGTTTGCTGAGCTCTTTATATATTTTGGTGATTAGTTTCTTTTCTGATTTATGGCATGTGAAGATCTTCTCCCATTCTGTGAGGGGCCTCTTTGTTTGTTTAATAGTTTCTTTGGCTGTGCAGAAGCTTTTCAATTTGATGTAGTCCCATTGGTTTGTTTCTGCTTTAGTCTTCCTTGCAATTGGGTTTGATTCATCAAAGATGTCCTTGAGGTGTAGGTGGGAAACTGTTTTACCAATGTTTTCCTCTAAGTATTTGTTTCTGGTCTGACATCCAGGTCTTTGATACATTTGGAGTTGATTTTTTTTTCTGGTGAGATAAAGTGGTTCAATTTCATTCTTTTGCATGTTACAGCCCAGTTTTCCCAGCACCATTTATTGAAGAGAGCCTCATTCTTCCATTTAATCCTTTGGGCCCCCTTATCAAAGATTAGATGTCTATAGGTGTGGGGATTTATTTCTGGGCTTTCAATTTGGTTCCACTGGTCTGTGTGCCTATTTTTGTTCCAGTACCATGCTGTTTTGATGATGATGATGGCTTTATAATATAGTTTAAGGTCTGGGAGTGTGATGCCTCCATTTCTGTTTCTTTTCCTCAAGATGGTTTTGGCAATTTTAGGTGTTTTCAGGTTCCAGATAAATGATTGTAGTGTTTGTTCTGTTCTCTTAAAGAAGCTTGGTGGAACTTTGATGGGTATTGCATTAAATTTGTATATGGCTCTGGGGAGAATATTCATTTTGATGATATTTATACTTCCAATCCATGAGCATGGGATATCTTTCCATTTCTTGGTATCCGTTTCTATTTTCTTGAGTAGCGACTCATAGTTTTCAGCATACAAGTCTTTGGTCAACTTTATTCCTAGATATTTGATTGATTTTGCTGAAACAGTAAGTGGGGTACTGGTACTTTAATGGTACTCAAAGTCAGGTCATAATGCTGGTACAAGTCTGGTACTCTACTCACTATGGCACCTCCTAATTAAGTATCACTCAATTAATTTTTTTCCATATTAGCTAATCAAAAGCCAAGTGCATGTCCACACAGGATGTTTATCAGAAGTGTGCAGTAAAGACATCTTTCCATTTCTTGGTATCAGTTTCTATTTCCTTTAGTAGCAACTCATAGTTTTCAGTATACAAGTCTTTCACTTCTTTGGTCAACTTTATTCCTAGGTATTTGATTGATTTTGCTGAAACAGTAAAGGGGAGTGATTTCTGGATGTCTTATTCTTCATATTTAGTGTTTGCATAAAGAAATGCCACTGATTTTTGTACATTGATTTTGTCGCCTGATATCTTGCTATGTTGCCTAATAACTTACAGTAGTTTTCTGCTGGATTTTTTAGGTTTTTCTATGTATACTATCATATCATCTGCAAATAGTGAGAGCTTGACTTCTTCCCTTCCCATCTATATTCCTTTGATTTCTTTCTCTTGCCTGATTGCTATGGCACGAACTTCCAATACTATGTTGAAGAGTAACGGTGACAGTGGACAGCCCTGTCTAGTCCCCGATCTGAGGGGGAATGCTTTCAGCTTCTGTCCATTGAGTATGATGTTGGCTGTAGGTTTGCTATATATAAACTCCACTATCTTGAGGAATTTCCCATATATTCCCACTTTTTGTAGAGTTTTGAGCATGAATGGGTGTTGGATTTTGTCAAAGGCTTTCTCTGCATCTATTGAGATAATCATGTGGTTTTTGGCTTTACTTTTATTGATGTGGTGAATGACATTGATTGACTTACGGATGTTGAACCAGCCTTGCATTCCTGGGATGAATCCCACTTGGTCGTGATGAACAATCTTTTTGATATGTTGCTGTATCCAGTTGGCCAAGATCTTGTTTAATATTTTGGCATCTATGTTCATCAGAAATATTGGTCTATAGTTTTCCTTTTTTGTTCTGTCCCTATCAGCTTTTGGTATCAGGGTGATGTTGGCTTCATAGAAGGTGGTAGGGAGTATTCCTGTTTCTTCAATCTTATGGAAGAGTTTAAGAAGTATGGGTACTAACTGTTTCCTGAAAGTTTTGTAGAATTTGTGAAGCTATCTGGTCCAGGACTTTTGTTGTTGGGGAAATTCTTAATAACGGTTTCAATTTCTTTGTCTGTGATTGGTGCATTTAGATTTTGTAGTTCTTCTTGGTTCAGTTTTGGAAGGGCATATGTGTTGTTGAGGTGGTCTGGTGTCGGGCTGCACCACGGAGAAGAGAGCGGACGTCCAGAGCAAAGGGGTACACAAATCTTTATTATAGGATGGGGGGGGTTTGGTTCAGACCACGTGGAGCCAGCCAGCAATGGCCAACCACGGGGGGAGAGCAGGGAGTGAGACCTCAGAGAGGGAGAGCTGAGAGCCCAGAGAGAGGGGGGGGGTGAGGGGGCTTTTTATTGGGCGACAACCAGAGGTGACGTGTAGGGCCAGGATTGGTTGAAGGGGGCAATGCTAGGGTTTCGCGCGGCGTAGTAAAACCTGGGGGCGTAGACTGCATCAGAATAACTCCTCAGCAACATCTCCTCCTATCCCTTTATATCTAAATGGACACAGTAAAGAAAAATGGAATGGAGCAGGCTTAAATGTTTTAGAGGAATGCCATGCTCAGGTGGGAAGATGTAGGACTTTCTGTGGAGGATGGAAGGCTTAAATGGCTGCGAACCTTGTGAGATTTATGCGTCCTCCTGTGCTCAACCCCTCTTTAGAGAGAGAGACTTACCTGGAGAGACTCATCTCATAGGTTTAAGCGCAGCCTGCTCAACCATCTCTTCACAATATCTCTACTTCTTTTCTATCTTTCTATCTAGTAATTGCATAAGATGTACAAAGTCTGTAAAAGACTATCATGGGGCAGAAACCTTTTGGGCATAAGCCTAAATGATATAACAAAGCAGGAAGGGACAAGTAGTGGAGTAGTAAAAGCCAGTGTGGTGTGAAGGGAGGGATTGTTGTGTAAAGGAACATTCTCTGCTTGGGTGGGGAAAGGGGCAAGGGTACATAATGAGGGGGAGGCGGGAGGCATGACCCACCAAACAGAGGGGCTATTTGGCATTGTATAGTCCTCAAGGCAACAGTCTGTAAAGTCTATGAATTACTCAGGATCAGTCTATGAAAAACCAGCAGCGTGAAGGGAAATAAGCTGCTTCAAAATTGTGTAAAATGTATATAGGGTATGTCAGAAAGTCCGATACAAGTCTCAGTCCGAAGTAGATGGCTAGAGGAAGAAATTGGCAGGGGATGCAGCGCTGCATGAGGGAGGTCAGCCGCTGGAATGTTGCTTTTCTGTAGATAGCCAGCTGGAACTGCCAACACGTGACAAGCAGGCCAGAAGCAGGAACGATAACCAGGCATGAAGAAAGTTCTGTCCTTGGAGTCTGTGTATCAGGTTCTTCAGATCGCATTGAGTGACATCTAGGGTTTCTGGGGGTGTGCCACGGTAGTCGTGCCATCTAGTGGGTGATGTCAGGGTGTGCAGGGGTTCAGATGGTTTTTCCGGGATTCCTGTGAAGAAACACAAATGATCTGCTTCTCGTGGTTAATTTGAACTTGTAACAAGTTATAGGTTTGTTATAGTTGATACCTCGATGATTATAATTGGTTTAGAACCTCTTTATGATTTTATTTAAAGGTCATCTAATGTGACCTCCTGTAGCAGCCTCTACCGCAGGATCTTGAGACCAATTTTAGCTAAAATATGTATTTTAAACAGACTCAAATTGCTTAGAGAGTTAACGCATATTCGTGACAATGATTTTAACGTTTACAGTGCCAGATTGATGCCAGATCTATTGTGGATTAATTTCCACAAGATAGTTTACAGGGCACCTTTGGGGGCCCTTCAAAGGTGTCCTGTATATAAAATTTATATAGTTTAGTTTTGGGAATGAATAGTCACGTTGAACATTTAGACTTTTACCTAAATAGTAAGTTACCTTAACAAATTAATTTTTACCTAATCTGGTAAAAGTGTAGCTGTAGGGTTACACTTTTGACCATTTAGTGTTACCAAACTTGAGACATACCCATAAACATTTAGTTATAACAAACTGGAGGAAAAAGAACTTTTGTTATAAAAACACATTATTTAAAAACAAATTTAAATCTGTCATTAGTCACACAGTTTAAGACTAAACACTTACATATATACCAAAACTATATATAAAATTCAAAAGAGGGAGAAAGAAAAAAAAATTTGGAATGTTTCTGGAAGTCTCCAGGAACTTTGGCTGCGTCCAGCATTTTTATATAAAACCAATTACCTTTTAGAGTACTCCAAGCAGATGGGTCATGCAAAAAAAAGATTATTTTTTTTTTTGTCATTCAACACACTCACTCACAAAAACAACTGGCCAGTTATAACATAAGACAAACAGGGAAAGGGTAGGAGAGAGGTCTCTGTGAGCCACATTTTGCAGGTTCTGCCATGTCGTATTACGGGTACTCGGATGTATCCTGCATCTGGTCCTCTTGTAGTATTTCTTGTTCTTCAGGAATAACAGCGCCATCCTGCGGGTATTGTCGGACATGGCGGGCAGGAACCCAGACAGGTTTAGAGAAATTTTGAGGGAAAATGCATGCGAAACCCCTTCCCATGGTCAATAATGGGTCAGGACCTTTCCAAATTTTATCGAGTCGGTCTCTCCATTTGACCTTAATAGATGGGAGGGTAGATGGTGTTTGCCAGTGAAGAATCATAGGGGGTAAGGCTGAGTTATTGTAAATATTAAAGAGATTTAATATAGTTAAGGCTTTTGCTATCTGGATTTTGGGGGGATATGTTCCTCCTTTATCTTTAGTTGAGCCTTCAGAGTTTGATGGGCCCTCTCGACAATGCCTTGTCCCTGTGGATTGTAGGGAATGCCCATGGTATGAGTAATATTCCAGAGGGAACAAAAATCTTTAAATTGTTTGCTTGTAAACATAGGTGTATTGTCTGTTTTCAAAAATAATGGGACCCCCATAACGGCAAAACAAGAGAGCATATGGCTTACAAGCTTTTTAGCACTTTCTCCTGTCTGAGCTGTAGCCCACATAAATTTAGAAAAGGTATCAATTGAGACAAACACATATTTTTGTTTGCCAAAGTTTGGTATGTGGGTGACATCAATTTGCCAAATAGCATTAGCTTTTAAACCTCGGGGGTTAACCCCAAGGGTCTGGATAACAGGTGTCTTTATGAGACTTGCACAAGAAGAGCATGTAGCGAGGATATGTTTTAACTGTGGTACAGGAACATCAGGGAATCGAGCTCGAAGGCCTTTAAGATTAACATGGGTTAGAGAATGAAAATTAGCAGGATCAGAGACAGAGACTGGGAAAGTTCCTGTGGAGGCAAGGCGGTCAACTGCGGCATTCCCTTCGGACAGGGAACCAGGAAGAGGGCTGTGGGAACGAAGGTGTTGAATATACAGTGGTTGGGTTCGAGAACAGAGCATAGAGGCGATTTGAATCAAGAGAGGGGAAAGTGGGTTGTCATCAATTTTCACATAAGAACGAGCAAGCCATGGAAGTAAGTTAACAGTATACACACTGTCAGAAAAAAGGCTGAAGGATTCTGGTACAGCTTTTAGTGCAAGAAAAACAGCATAAAGTTCTTTGTACTGAGGGGAATTATCAGGAAGCTCAGCAAAGAGAGGTTTAGGAGATTGTCTGGGTAATATATAAGGGCAGCAGCTCCCCTTTTTCCGCCATCAGTAAAGATTGTAGGAGCAGAGGGAATGGGATCCTGAGAGAAAAGTTTAGGTGCTAGTAGAGGCAGAAGAGGTAAAGAAGCTATCAATTTATTAGAAGAAAAATGGTTATCTATTTGTCCTGGAAACCCCATGAAGCTTATGGCAAAGCGGGAATGATGGCGTATAAGCCACTCTGTATCTGTGAGAGAAAAGGGCAGAATGATTAAATCCGGTTCTTTCCCTAAGACCTGCACAGACCTATTTCTCCCTTGGCGAACCATGAATGCTAACGCGTCTATCTCAGTGAGGAGTCTTGGAGCTCCTCCTACTGGTGTGTGAAGCCATTTGAGAACCCCATGGTCTTGCCACAGTGCCCCTACTACTGTGGGGGTGGAGTTGAAGATTAGAAGGTTTACCGGAGAGGAGGGGGAGAATCGAACAAGGTGCATGTCCTGGAGGGCCTGGTTAACCCTTTCCAGTACCAAGGAGGCCTCAGGAGTTAACTTACGTTTTGAAGAGGGCTGTTTGTTTCCTTTCAACAGGTCAAACAGTGGTTGGAGGCAGCTTGTGGGCAGATAGAAATACTGCCTAAACCAATTTAAATATCCTAGAAAACTTTGTAAAGAAGTAAGAGTAAGCTTAGAAGGGAAGGTAACATTAGATTTTAAGGGACAAATTTGCGTTAGAGAAATCTCTGAACCTAGGAAGGATATTGGAGGGATTAGCTGTATCTTCTCAGGGGCTACATTAAGGCCGCTTTTCTTTAATGCAGGAATGAGAAAATCACGTAAGGCATAGAGATCTGTATCTGATTTTCCCCACATTAAAATATCATCTGTATAATGAAAAATATTAAGGCCCTTATGAATATATGGGACAAGGGCAGATTTAACAGCCTCCTGACAAATTGTAGGACTATTGGCCATACCCTGGGGCAGCACCACCCATTCAAATCTATCAGCAGGGCTGGCGTTATTAATAGATGGAACAGAGAAGGCAAAACGTTTACAATCTCGCGGATGCAAGGGGATAGAGAAAAAACAATCTTGTATATCAATAGCTATGATTGGAATTCCTGTGGGAATTGCAGAAGCAAGAGGCAAACCCCTTTGGGGGGAGCCCCAGACCTGCATGGTTTTATTTACTGCATGGAGATCTTGAAGGAGGCGCCATTTTCCTGAGTGCTTTTTAATCACAAAGACAGGAGTATTCCATGGGCTTCGAGAATGACGAATGTGTCCCAAAGACAACTGCTCTCGGACGAGATCTTTTAAAATTTTTAGCTTATCCCTAGGTAAAGGCCACTGTTCCACCCAGACAGGCTCATTAGAAAGCCAGCTTAAGCGGGGTGTTTGGCTACGAACAGTGGCATTTAGTATTGGGGGTGCTGAATAGACCTGGTATTGTGGGAATGAGCTTTACGCTCTGCAGAGGCGTCTGTGGATATCCTAACATCAAGACATTCCAGAAGATCCCTGCCCAGTAAGTTGGTGCTAATATTAGCTACCAAAGGGTGGAAGTGTCCAGTAGAACCTTCTGGGTCTTCCCACATGAGCGAGTCTCATGTGCAAAATGCTCTGGTCATCCCTCTTCCATGTAAACTGGGTCCAGGGATAAGTTCCCAATCTTGGGGAACCTCTTCTTGCCTTAAAATCGTCTTTTCTGCCCCCGTGTCAATCAAAAATTTAAAAGGAATATTGCCAATCTTTACTGTCATAGAAGGGTGGCCCCGTTCTAAAACAGGAGTGGTCCACAATATCTCATGCCCCAAATTTGTACCATTCAGGGGCGAACCATCTTTATGAAATTGGGACCAACAATCTCTCTTCCAATGAAACCCCTTACGACATTTTGGACAAACAGTACGTGGTCTCTGGCTCCCTGACTGAAAGCGGGGTTGCTCTGGCTGGAGGCATGGTTTCCCTGTCTGGAGGCATGGTCGCAACTTATCAGGACATTGGTTACGCCAATGTCCTTGGCGACCGCACTGAAAGCAGGCCCCGTTTTGCTTACGTGGGGCAACTGCATAGACCTGTGTCGTAGCGGGTGCCCCATAATTGCCTGATGTAAGTTCCTGTGTCGCTAGAATCCAATTATCTGGGTGTAGGTGTTTAAGATTAAGGCATACCTGATGGAATTGTGGTGTCATGCCTTCCCAGACAATAGAGTGCAGGAGTAGTTTGCGGACATCAGGATTATAAACCTTTCTCTCTAAGTTTCTCTTCACCCTTGAGATGAAGCTCGCCAATGATTCATCAGAGCCTTGGTGAAAAGAGTTAATGGGAGCTGACGGATCTACATCAGGTGTGGTCACCCTTTCCCATGCTTGTGTTGCACAGATGTGTACCTGTTCAAAATAACCGGTTGGAAACCTGGCTTCTGCCTGCTGAGCTCCAGATTCATAAGCTCCTGCTCCAAACAAGGCATCAGAATTCCATTCTACCTGTTTGTTACTATTTTCCTGTGATTGTCTAGAGCACTCATCGCGGAAGCATGCCTGCCACTGAAGATAGAGTGGGTCTGGGAGTGCAGCACGAGCCAGATGTTTCCAGTCTTGTGGTGTATTTAAATGCTGGTAAAAGCTCCTCAAGACGGACTTGGTCCATGGAGAATGCATCCCGTCCTCCCTGACTTCTTGTCTGAGTGTTCTAAGATTTTTAGAAGAATATGGCTGCCACGGCTGAGGGTTTTGTTTAGAAGGGGCCAAGTTTACCGGGAATGTGTGGATTTGGTCCGATGGCGTGGGAGAGGGAGCTACAGAAGTGGAAAGTGCCGTAGAAACTGCTGTAGTGGCTGCAGGGGAGACTAAACACATATCTACGGGGACAGAGCTCCCGGGGTGTACTGCACATGGTTTAAAATCCTTAAATGCTGAAAAAATATCCTTTAGCTCTCGTATCTCAGCCACTAGGTCCCTTAATGGTGACGTATCAGCAGGGGGTGTGGTCAGGAACGAGGAAGCCTCAGGCAGAGCTGAAACTGCAATGGCAGGGGCTGGGGGCGGAGCTGAAACCAGGGCAGCAGGGGCCTGGGGCGGGGTCAGGAACAAGGAAGATGCAGGCGGAGCTGAAACCGGGGCGGCAGGGGCAGGGGGCGGGGTCAGGGACGCAGAAACCTCAGGTGGAGCTGAAACCATTGCTGCAGGGGCCGGGGGCAGGGTCAGGAAAACGGAAGCTGCAAGCGGAGCTGAAACCGGGATGGCAGGGGCGGGGGGGGGGGGTTCAGGGACACGGAAGCTGCAGGTGGAGCTGAAACCATGGCAGCAGGGGCAGGGGTGGGGTTCAGGAACGCAGAAGCTGCAGGCGGAGCTGAAACCGGGGCGGCAGGGGCAGGGGTGGGGTTCAGGAACGCAGAAGCTACAGGCGGAGCTGAAACCGGGGAGGCAGGGGCCAGGGGCAGGTTCAGGGACGCAGAAACCTCAGGCAGAGCTGAAACCAGGGCGGAAGGGGGCGGGGTCAGAGGAGGAGCGTCTAAACACGTGTGCGTGTCTGTGGGAACGGAATTCTTGGGTTTAGGACGTGTAAGTCTTAAGCACATGTGATTTAACTCTCGTACCTCAGCCTCAAGGTCACTTATCCTTATGGCATACCACGTTTTACATATCTTGAAAGTGGCCACCACAGTTAAAAAAAATCCAAGGGGTAGCGAAAATTAAACCGTTTATGACAGCGCGAATCTGTCCCAGGTCAAGAGATAATGACTGGGACACCTCCTCATAAAACGAGAAATTTCCCATGGTGGAGGGAAATGCAGGGCCACAGAAGTGGGCGGATGCCACCTACCTGTGTCTGGGCGGTTTCGGAGACCTCAGGCCGGGCGTGGTGTGGGTACGGGACACGATGGGCGCCAGATGTTGTTAAGGTGGTCTGGTGTCGGGCTGCACCGCGGAGAAGAGAGCAGACATCCAGAACAAAGGGGTACACAGATCTTTATTATAGGATGGGGGGGGTTTGGTTCAGACCACGTGGAGCCAGCCAGCAATGGCCGACCACGGGGGGAGAGCAGGGAGCGAGACCTCAGAGAGGGAGAGCTGAGAGCCCAGAGAGAGGGGGGGGTGAGGGGGCTTTTTATTGGGCGACAACCAGAGGTGACGTGTAGGGCCAGGATTGGTTGAAGGGGGCAATGCTAGGGTTTCGCGCGGCGTAGTAAAACCTGGGGGCAGAGACTGCATCAGAATAACTCCTCAGCAACACATATGCTTCTAGGAATTGTTCCATTTCTTCCAGATTCTCTAGCTTGGTGGCGTATAGTTCTTCGCAGATATTTTGCAGGATTCTCTGGATTTCTGTGGTGTCAGTTGTGATATCTCCTCCATCGTTTACAATTCTCTTAATTTTAGTCTTCTCTCTTTTTTGTTTAGTGAGTCTGGCTAGGGGTTTGTCAATTTTGTTTAATCTTTCAAAGAACCAACATTTGGCTTCATTGATCTTTTGTATGGTTCTTTTATTTTCGATGTGGTTTATTTCTGCTCTAATTTTAGTGATTTCTGTCCTGGTTGCTTTAGGGTTCCTTTGTTCCTCTTCCTCTAAGTCCTTGAGGTGTGCAGTAAGGTCATTCATTTGGGCTTCTTCTTGGTGTTTAATATGTGATTGTATGGCTATAAGTTTCCCTCTCAGTACTACTTTAGCTGTGTCCCAAATATTTTGATAGGTTGTGTCTTCATTTTCATTAGTTTCCAGGAACATTTGAATTTCCTGCTTGAGTGACTCTCTGACCCAGTGGTTCTTAAGGAGTATGTTGTTTAGTTTCCAAATTCTGTGACTTAATAATTTTCTGTTTGTTGTTAAATGTTAGTTTTACTCCACTGTGGTCTGAGAATATACTTGGGATGATTTCGATGCCCTTGAATTTATTGATGCTGTCTTTGTTGCCTAACATGTTGTCTATCCTTGAGTATGTGTTATGTGAATTTGAAAAGGTGTATTCCAGTTTTTTGGGTTGAAGGACTCTGAAAATATCCAAGAGGTCTAGTCTGTCAATCTCTTCATTCAATTCTCTTGTATCTTTGTTGGTTCTCTGCTTTGTTGTTCTAAGTGTGAGAGTGGGGTATTGAAGTCTCCCACTATTACTGTATTACTATTAATGTATTTTTGAAATTCTTTCAGTACGTGCTTGACGTATTTAGATGGTCCCTCATTGGGTGCATAGATGTTAATAATTGTTAAGTCTTCTTGGCTGATTGATCCTCTAATCATTATGTAATGTCCTTGCCTATCTTTTATTACTTTATTTAATTTAAAATCTATTGTGTCTGAGATGAGAATGGCTGTTCCTGCCCTTTTTTTTGTGGTCCGTTAGCCTGTATGACAGTTTTCTATCCTTTCACTTTAAGTCTGTGTTTATCTTGTTGTGACAGATGGGATTCTTGCAAGCAGCATATGGTTGGGTTATGTTTTCTGATCCATCCCCCCACTCTGTGCCTTTTGATGGGTGAGTTTAAGCCACTGACATTTATTGATATTATGGATTTAGTGTATTGTAGTGCCATTGTTCAAAATAATTTTTTTTTGCTCTGATATATTGCAAGTATTATAGTGACGTTCTTGTTTTTAAGAGGTCTTTTAGAACCTCTTTCAGGGCCGGTTTGGTGATGGTTGCTTCCTTTAACTGTTGTCTTAGAAGGTTTTGATCCCTCCATCTAGTTTGAATGAAAGCCTAGCAGGATATATTATCCTTGGTTGAAACCCTTTTTCATTCATGGCTCAGATTTCCTCAAAACCCAGATTTCCTCAAACCTCGTGAGCAGTGGCAGCTGATTGTTAAGAAAGAAAAACAAACAAACAAAAAAACCTCAGGACCAGACAAGGATAGCTGACATAGACAGTTATGCAAATCTACTATCCACTGTATATTCTAGGGGTAGCTAAAGGAGGAAGGGAAGTTGAGCAGAGATACTCACAGTGAGAGTCTACTCTGAGTCAGAATTCTTCCCCAAAATAATTCCCAAAAGTGTATCAGTGAAAGCACACTGTTTGGTGGTGTGGGGGATGGGGCCTGTGGCTTTGCAAGCTGTAGGATTAAGGAAGAAAGGATGACAAAAATGAGAAAAAGAAAAAAAAGAGAGAAAAAAGAAAAAGATAAGAAAAATAACAGTAATAAAAGAGCAGTGGAAGGAAAGAGTTTTTTATTTAAAAAATTTTAAAAATTATTTAATTAGCTATGCAGGGTGGGGGGCTTGCCTACTTAGAAAGAAAAAAGGCCAGAGGTTTCAGAAGGGACTAGACTTAGAATTAATGATACTCCCTGGTGGGATGGGAATCCTGGTAAAGAAAGATGCTCAGCAGGGGAGCCTGCTAGGAGCTGGTCCCCAGGGATTGGTTGTGAGGGGGAGGGGGAGGAGGTATGCTTTGGAGATAATAATAGAAAAATTTTTTTTCTTTTTTTTTCTACTCTATTTTTTAACCCAAATTAAGTTATAGTCACCTCCTTGGTGTCACCGCTAGGACCCCTTATTGACTGGCCTACTAAAGGTAGAAAATCCTACCATTTCCAGAGGATGTGGTGAGAGCTCAAGACACTAGCAGCTTCTCAGTCCACCATCTTCCGGGAACCCCTTATGAACATTTAAAAAAAAATTCTTTGAGGATCAATGGTTACAGTCAACAGTAAAATACAGTAGTTTGTACATATGTTACATTCCTCAGTTTTTCACAAACAATTCAACCCCCACTAGGTCTTCCTCTGCTATCATATGAAAAATATACTGCTGTATCCAGTTGACTAGAATGTTGCTCAGTATTTTAGCATCTATGTTCATCAGCGATATTGGTCTGTAGTAGTCTCCTCCTCCTCCTCCTCTTTGTGTGTCCCTATCTGCTTTTGGCATCAGAGTGTTGCTGGCTTCATAGAAGGTGGAAAGGAGTAGTCTTTTATCCTCGACTTTTTGAAATTGAGAGAGGGAGAGAGAAAGACATTTGCAGACCTGCTTCACTGCTTGTGAAGTCCCCCTACCCCCCACAGGTAGGGAGCCAGGAGTTCAAACCAAGATTCTTGTGTCAGTCCTTGCACTTCATACTTTATTTGCTTAACCTGGTATGCTACCGCCCAGCCCCCTGGTTCTCTTATATTCAGTGTTATTTATTTCTGCCTTAATTTTAATTATTTCACTCCTTCTGCTTGGTTTAAGTTTCCTTTGTCTTCTTCTAAGTCGTTAAGGTATGCAGTCAGGTTGTTTACTTGAGCTTTTTCTTGTTTCCTAATGTGAGCTTGTATGGCTATGAACTTCCCCCTCAGTACTGTCTTTGCTGTGTCCCAAATATTTTGATAGTTTGTGTCTTCATTTTCATTGAACTCTAGAAACATTTGATTTCTCCCTTAATTTCTTCTTTGACCCAGTAGTTGTTAAGTAGTGTACTACTGAGTTTCCATATTTTGGGGGAATTTTACTATTTTTTCTTTGTTGTTATCTATTAATAATACCACTGTGGTATCATAAGATGCTTGGAATGATTTCAATGCTCTTGAATTTGTTTACAACTGTCTTTGTGGCCTAGCATATGGTCTGTTCTTGAAAATGACCTGTGTGGACTTGAATAAAATGTGTATTCCTGTTTCTTGGGGTGAATGACTCTGAAAATATCCAATAGTTCAAGTGTATCTATCTCTTCCTTTAATTTTCTCATTTCTTTGTTGATTCTCTGCCAAGATGATCTGTCAAGTTGAGAAAGTGTAGTGTTGAAATCCCCTACAATTACTGTGTTGCTATTAATATCTTGCTGTAGCTATTTTTTTATGATCTTTATTCATTTATTGGATAGAGACAGCCAGAAATCAAGAGGGGAGAGGAAGGGATAGAGAGGAAGAGAGACAGACACCTGCAACACTGCTTCACCACTTGTGAACCTTTCCCCCTGCAGGTGGGGACCAGGGACTCGAACCTGGGTTATATATTATTATAACATGTGTGCTCAATCAGGTGTGCCACCACCTGGCCCCATCTTTAGTAGATGCTTGATGTATTTAGATGGCCCCTCATTGGGTGCATAGATGTTAATAATTATTAAGTCCTCTTGATTGACTGATACTCTGAGCATTAAGTATGTCCATCCCTATCTTATTTTATTTATTTTAAGGTCTATCATGTCAGATATAAGAATAACTGTTACTGCCCTTTTTTGTGGTCTTATTGAGTTAGGTGGGATTCCTGTAGACATGATACGATTGGGTTGTGATTATTTTTCTGCTCTTAAAGGAAATACTTTAAGCAAGAAAGCATATGACAAGAATTAGTTGAAGAGATAGACTAGATCTTCTGGACATTTTCAGAGCACCGAATCTCAAGAAAATGGAACACACATTCTTTTAGAATACACACTGAACTTTCTCAAGGAAAGACCAAATGTTAGACCACAAAGGCAGTATCAACAAATGCATTGAAATCATCCCAAGCATCTTCTCAGACCATAGTAGAATTAAGCTCACACTTAACAACAAATGAAAAATGACTGAAAGTCCCAAAATATGGAAACTCAACAACACACTGCCTAACAACTACTGGATCAAAGAGAAACTCAAAGAAGAAATTCAAACCTTCCTAGAATCCAATTAAATGAAGACATGAGCCATCAAAATATTTGGGCCACAGCTAAAGGAGTACTTAGAGAAAAACACAGACATACAAGTACACATTAAGAAATAATAAAAAGCTCAATAAACAGCTTGACTGCATGCCATAAAGACTTTGAAGAAGAGGAACAAAGAGACCCTAAAACAACTAGGACTAAAGTAAATAAATCTGGGCAGAATATCAAAACTAAGAGACACTAAATATTGGTTCTTTGAAAAAGTGTAAAAAAAAAAAAATTGACAAACCCTTAGCCAGACTCACTGAAAAACATGAAGAATCAAATAAATGAGGTTGTAAATAATAGGGGAGACATCACAACAGACACTAGAGAAATCCAAAATATCATGTGAAGCTTCTATGAAAAACTATATGCTACTAAGCTAGAGAATCTGGAAGAAATGCAAGAATTCCTAGAAACATATAACCTAATACTGAACCAGAAAGAACTACATATCATAAAAAGGACCAATCACAAAATCTAAACAATTATTAAGAACCTATTCAACAATAAAAATTCCAGGACTAGATGTCTTTACAAATGAATTCCTCAAAACTGTCAAGAAACAGTTAATGAGACTACTCAATTTCAAAAATTTTCCTGTCCTCTCTCAATTTCTCTCTGTCCTATCCAATTAAAAAAAGAAAAGGACCTAGTGGGTGTTGTATTATGTGGAAAACTGAGAAATTTTATGTATGTACAAACTATTGTATTTACTGTCAACTATAAAACACTAATCCCCCCCAATAAAAAAATAAAAGAACCAATGAAGATCAATAAAGCTAAATATTGGTTTTTTGAAAGAGTAACAAAATTGACAAACCCATATCCAGACTTAAAAAAAAAGGAGAAAACAAAACAAAAAAACAAAAAAAAAGGAGAAAACTCAAATAAGTAGGATTGTAAATGAAAGAAGAGCTACCACAACAGACACCACAGAAATCCAATGTATTATGTGAGGCTTCTATGAACAGTTACATACCACCAAGCAAGAGAGCCTGCAAGAAATGGATGAGTTCCTAGAGACCTACACACTTCTAAAAAATTAAATAATGAGGAACTAGAAAACATGAAAAGGACAACCACAGCCAAAGAAATTGAAACATTTATCAAGATCTTTCCCAACAATAAAGTTCTGCACCAGTTAGTTTTACAAATGAATTCTACAAAAACTTGAAGAATTCCTCTACTTTTAAAATTCTTCCAAAAGGCTGAAGACACAAGAACCCTCCCTTCCAGCTTTTATGAACCCAACATCACTCTGATGCCAAAAGCAGACAGGGATACAACAAAAAAAGAAAACTATAGACCAATGACTAATGAATATAGATGCTAAAATATTGAACAAAATTCTAGCCTACTGGATACAGAAGTAAATAAAAAAGATTGTTCATCCAGAGGTCTTAGTGGGGGTTGTATTGTTATATGGAAAACTTAGAAATGATATGTATGTACAAACTTTTGTATTTATTGTTGAATGTAAAACATGAATTCCCCAATAAAGAAATTAAAATTAAAAAAGATTGTTCATCATGACCAAGTAAGATTTATTCCAGGGATGCAAGGTTGTTTTATTATATGTAAGTCAATATGATCCACCACATCAATAAAACGGAAGATAAAAAACCACATGATTATCTCAATAGTTGCAGAGAAAGCCTTTGACAAAACCCATCCCTTTATGATCAAAACTCTACAAAAAAGGGGAGTATGTTGTCTGGGTAGATGGTGTCAGAGTTGGAAATAGGACTAGAAAGCTTGGTCAGAAAAGAGAGTAGCTCCTAAGTATGAGAAGAGTATATAAATACCATTAAGCGTAAGCCCTATCAATCTGATCTGGGGCTCACATTCAGCACAGGGTCCTGTGTAACCTCTGCATCTGTAGGTCTGAGCTCTCATTCCATGGCCATAGCTAGGAACACTCTAGGCTTCACTTACCCCAGGACCTATTCTCTTCGAGTGGTGGAGCATGTTGAATCAGCCTTCCTTCAGAAAGTGGGGGCAGTCCCCACCATTGTTTCTTCACATTGAGGGCAAGGTCCTGGAGAGGCCCATAAGAGGGTCCATTATGTTGTTCCTGATGAAGATGACTAGCAACAGTGGAGAGAGGGATCAATAGAGGTCTAGGCCCGTCATGTCCATTTAGGAACCCCAGGATTCCCCACCTAGGGACTTAAAATGATGGGGTGGCCTGATAAGTGACCAAAAGAGACATCATTAAAGTATGCCAACTTCTTGTCCTTATCCATCTTTTGTAGTCCTTAACTTTATCTGACAAGGTTAGCCCTAAGAGTGTTTGAGGGAAGTGAAATAGGAAGTAGGTGAGGAGGGTATCTAGGTCTAAGTAGAAACTATTTGATTAAATACTTTATGGTGTCCTTTCTAGGTCTTTCTACTAGCTTGCTGCACTTAATGAGCCACTGCAAGCCATTGTGCACTTTTACTTTAAGGTTGATATTTTCCCCCTAACTTATGGATACTTGTGCTCATGTGCTCTATCTCATGGGCTGACCTGTCAATGCCCATGTCCAGTGGAGAAGCAATTACAGAAGACAGACCTTCCAACTTCTGCATCCCATAATGATCCTGAATCCATGCTCCCAGAGGGATAAAGAATAAGAAAGCTTCCAATGGAGGAGATGGGATACAGAACTCTGGTGGAGGGAATTGTGTGGAATTGTATCCCTCATCCTATGGTCTTGTCGATCATTATTAAATCAATAAGAAAAATAGGAATATTGGTGTATTGCACCAAAGTAAAGGACTCAGGTGGCGGGTTTCATATCCTAGAACATGATGCCAGAGGACCTAGAGAAGATTGAATTGTTATTTGGAAAGCTGAGACATGTTATACAAATACAAACTACTGTATTTTATTTTTTTGTTACTGTATTTGTTGACTATAAACCATTAATCCTGCCAATAAAAATTGAAAAAAAAAAGGGAATAGATGGAAAGTTCCTCAAGATAGTGAATTCCATATATAAGAAACCTACAACCAACATCATACTCAATGGTGAAAAACTGGAAGCATTTCCCCTCAGATCAAGTACTAGACAGACAACAATGGGATACCACTTCACTCTTGTGAGAATGTCATACATTAGGAAAGGTAGCAGCAACAAAGTTTTTGGACAAAGGAACGCTCCTGCACTGCTGGTGGGAATGAATGTAAATTGGTCCAACCCCTGTGGAGAGCAGTCTGGAGAACACACAGAAGGCTAGAAGTGGACTTTTACTATGACCCTGCAATTTCTCTCTTGGGGATGTATTCTAAGGACCCAATCACATCTATCTAAAAAGATTTGTGTATATCTATGTTCATAGCAGTACACTTTGTGATAGCCAAAACCTTGAACCAACCCAGTTGTCCAACAACAGATGAGTGGCTGAGAATGTTGTAGTATATATACACAACGGAATATTACTCAGCTAGTAAAAATAGTGATTTCACTTTCTTCAGATTAAATGAGAAGTCAGAAAAAAGATGGAAATGGGATGGTTTCACTCATAGAAGTTGAAAAATAGTACCATGATGCCAGCCTGCCTTTCCTGGACAGATGACCTCATCAGTGTATTCTGGAACCCCACCTCTCCAGGCTTTTACTCCACTTGGGAAAGGTTGAGGCAGGCTGGGAGCTTGGATCATTCTGCCAATGCCCAGGTCCCATGGGGAAGTAATTACAGAAGCCAGACCTCCCACCATCTATGCCCCACAGAGATCTTGGTCTCTATAACTCCCAGAGGGATAAAGATTAGGGAACCTTCCAATGTAGGGGTTGAGATATGGCATGCTGGTGGTAAGAACTGTATGAATTATTATTAAATCACTCATAATAAATGATAATAAAAAAGAAGTTTAAAAGTTTAAATAAGAAAGCACAAAGCAAAACTTGAACTGGGTTTGGTGTATTCCACCAAAGTAAAGGACTCTGGGGTTGGGGGAAGGGTTTAGGTCCTAGAACATGATGGTAAAGGACTTAGAGGGGGTTGAATTGTTATGTGGAAAACTGAGAAAAGTTATACATGTACTTTATTGTTGATTATAAACCATTAATCCCCCAGTAAAAAAGCATATATATATATATATATATATATATATATATATATATAGAGAGAGAGAGAGAGAGAGAGAGAGAGAGAGAGGGAGAGAGAGATTGTTCACAGTTGCAAATATTAATAGTTTTTAAAAAAATCTTAATCCCTGTGATTAAGCACAGTGGCTGTTAAACCTTTATTATGTTGATAGTAGTTTGTGATTTATCTTCCCTGTGAGATATGTGAGCCTGAGCCAGAGGGCTTTTTAACTATAAGTAGATTTTTTTTTTAAACTTAATTATTTACTGGTGACCAAGAGATAAAACAGCCTGGAGGATAGGTAGCACAATGAATATGCAGAGACTTCCACACCTGAAGGTCCAAGGTCCCAGCCAGAGCCAAACAGTGCTGGGCGACATATAGAGTTCCTGAAGAAATCCTGGTTGCATTCTGTGGAGTCCTCAAGTAATTCTTCACAGTTCTTCCCAGTCTATTAGGAGAGCTATGCAAAAAGGCTCCTACTCCATATCCACACCTCCAGATAGTCACTGTACTCCTATGTGCCCTAGATATCAATGTAGGTTTTCTCTACTGCTGTTCCAGCCTCTGAGGGACAACAGCAATGGAAACTTGAGAACCCACTGTTGTAAGTTGGTGAGTTTTAGGTGATTTTTTTCTTCCTTTCTTCTTTTCATTTTTCTTTCTTTCTTTCTCTCTTGCTTTCTTTTCTCCTTTTTAGCAGTCTTTTTGTTGTTAATACTCAGACCTAGAAGTGGTGTGTCTCAGCTGGCAAACTCCTGGACATGCACTAGCCATTCCCGAGTATGAAATTTTAGTCCCAGGAATCTCACCCTCAGCCCCTTTCTGTCCACAAGCCATACATGTTTGTATTCACCTCTGGCTTGGTGAGTTCTTGAAGATATCCTGGTCATAAACTGTTGAAACCTCAGGTGATTATCATTGCTTTTTGTGGTTCATGGGGGAAAGAAAAATAAAGTTGCTGCTACTCCATCATCAAAATAATTTTGACCCATAATCCCAGTGGGGGAGAAATGATAGGAAGATGATCAGAGGATTCTGAACTCCAACCCCATCAGAATCTTGAGAGACAAGGAGAAAAAGGAGGGACATTTGGATGTATATGTGACTTGGAAAGGAAGAGAAGATGAGGCCTTAAAAATGGGCAAACATATAGAAATATAGACAAATAGGTGTAGAAATAATAGTTAACCCAAATTTGCAACCTTAGGAGATCTGCTGTAGTTTACAATGGAGGGAATGGGGATTCACAACTCTGGTGTTGGCAATAGTGTGGAGTTGTACCCCTGTTATCTTGTAATTTTGTAAATCAATATTAAATCATTAATAATGAAAAAAAGTCAGGAAGTCTATTTTAGGTATGTTCTATGTGGCTCATACCTTTAGTCATTTTTGCCTGAGCCCAATAGCTAACATGCAGGCAGGCTAAAAGTATTGTCTAGGAAGATGGTATCAGAGTTAAGCATAGGGCTAGAAAGTTGGATCAGGGCAGAGAGTAGTTCCCAAACATGAGGAAAGTATATAAATACTATTAACTGTTAACCCCATTGATCTGACCTTTACTTCTTACAGCGATAGGGAGAGGAGGTGGGAAAGACACAAAAGCCTCTCCACCAACCTTAGTGCCTCAGTGCTTCTCTGTTGTCTCCATGGGGCACCAGTATGGTCATCCCACAGGCACAAACACAGAAGGGCCTTGTCTATCCAGGCCCTGATAGACACTCTTTTCTTTTTCTTTTTCTTTTTTTTTCTGCCTCCAGTGTTATCACTGGGGCTTGGTGCCTGCACCATGAACCCACTGCTCTTGGAAGCCATATTTGTTGCCCTTGCTGTTGTTGTTATTATTGTTATTGGATAGGACAGAGAGAAATTGAGAGAGGAGGGGAAGACAGAGTGAGGGAGAGAAAGATAGACACCTGCAGACCTGCTTCACCGCTTATTAAGTGACCCCCCCCTACAGGTAGGGGAGCCAGCCAGGGGCTGGAACTGAGATTCCTATGCTGGTCCTTGCGCTTGGCACCATGTGTGCTTACCCCGTTGCTCTACCGCCCAACCCTGACACTTTTTTTATGTCACAGCATTTTATTTTTGTAGTGTTTTTTCAAAAATCTTATTAGTGGCTTTGTACTGATTTACAGGATTATAAGATAATATAGGTAGACTTCTACACGACTCTCACCATCAAGGACATGTGTTCCCACCCACCCAACAGTAATCACCATAGTTTCCTAAGTAATAGACATGGGTTGATCTGGACCTCCAAGAGATCTTCCAAAGAAGTGATGTCAGAATTGCTCTCATCTGAAAGCTGAGAGCTGAAAGACCATAGACATATATATGATCTTCTTTTTTCAAGTCCATGCATTTCAATTATCTATATTCCACATATAAGTGAAATAATCCCAGAATTGTCTTTCACTCATAGTCTCATCTGTTTTGCTCAGTTCTGGCACTGGGCATGCTGGGATGTCAGCTGGACCCTCACACCTACAAGTCTTTGCTCTCATGTGTTGGGTGTTTCCCTGACTCTCAGGTGTATTTTTCTCTGCTTTCTTTCCTGCAGCTTTCAGATG
Source organism: Erinaceus europaeus (assembly GCF_950295315.1). Classification (NCBI taxonomy): domain Eukaryota; kingdom Metazoa; phylum Chordata; class Mammalia; order Eulipotyphla; family Erinaceidae; genus Erinaceus; species Erinaceus europaeus. Next base: position 82,715 of record NW_026647781.1, read on the forward strand.
AAAGCGGTTCTGACATTTCTTTGGAAGACCTCCTGGAGGACCAGCTCAAGGGCAAGAAGCCCTGAATTTACTCAGAGTTCCCAGGGAAGTTTGGGGCTGAGCTCTGAAGCCCCACACACCCTGGTCCTGGCTGTTCTTCAGCCCCCAGAGACTGGTGACTTTGGCACAAGGCAGGGGTGACTCAGGGCCCAGAGCACAGCAGGGTCACTGGGTCAGTGTACACCCCTTCCTACACTGAACAGACTTGTCTGTGTGCACTGGAATGTGTCATGGATGCCATATATAGATGTGTAGATCAATCTCCTCCAGTCTCTGCACTGTTGAGCTGAACATGTTACAAGGTTGGTGAAAAAGCTATGGGACAGCACGCTGCTTTGCCATGTGCGTGACCCAGGTCTGAGCTCAGCTCCCCTGCATTGGAGGAAGCTACAGGGCTGGAATCTCTCTCTCTCTATGATTCAGTACCTCTCTTGGACAAAAAGAAACAAAAACAAATATAAACAGTTCTCAAAAGGAGGCACTCTTGATCCTCTTAGGTTTCTGCCAACCCCCACCCCCTTCCAAAATGTCATCTCATGGCATCTACACATATTCGCACCTTTGTTTCTAAAATCTACTTCACTTTCAGACAAGATTGGGTGTGTTCAGGGTGGTATGGCTGTAGACTCTACTTCATTTTCAAAATAACCATTATGACACCAACACACACACACACACATACACACACACACACACACACACACACCCCAAAAGCTGGAGCAATAGCTCACTTGGATAGTGGGCTGCTTTGCCATGTGCATGACCCAGGTTTGAGCCTGGCCTCTACCACATTGGAGGAAACTCTATGCTGTGATCTCTTTCACTCTTTCCCTGCCTTTCTGTTCCTGAATAAAAAAAAAATAAGAAAATTTTGCTTTAAACTATTTTCATGAATTTATTTATTTTGTATATGGACAGAGAGAAATGAAGAAGCAATGGGAGATAGAATGGAGAGAGAAGGAAAGATACCTGCAACACTACTACGCCACTCATGATGCTTCCCGGCTCTAGGTGGGGACTGGGAGCTTGAAGTCAGGGCTTTCTTTGTACATGGTAATGTGTGAACTCAATTGGTTGTACCACAGCCTAGTCCTGAAAAAAAATTCTAAACAAATCTAGTATATCATCAGTCTTCATTGTCCTCTGTTTTGCTAAACAGCTTTAAGTCTCACCTATAGCTTCCTCGTCCACTGACTCCCTTTCCTCCTTTTCTCTCTCCCCACCTTCCTCCTCTTCACTTCCACAAGGGTAGCTGTGAGCCACCCTCTCTGAGAGGAAATCCCTTTCTTCTTCCCCAGTCCTGGTCAGGGACCCTTTTCTCCTGAGCTTCCTGCCACGCTCTGCAGGGGAGAGAGGTTTCCAGGCCTTTGAGTCAAAGATGCTCCTCCACACCTCATCCCCAAGCTATGGCCCATCACAAATGCAGTGACCTCTGTCAAAGGGGCAGAGTTAGCTCTCCCAGTGGGCCACTTACAGAGCCAGTGGGCTCAGGTCTCGCTATGCTCAGCTTGGGGCTGGCGGCCACTGCTGTGTTCTGGGAGTGCAGTGAAAGTGGGGGCGGGGTAGACATGTGGGGGCCTGGAGCACCTGCTCCTCATGTCTGTCCACCAGGCCCTGCAGGGTGCAGAACACTCGGAGTTGCTGCGTGTCCTCCTGTGAGAGTTCACTGCAGCTCAGGGCCCCCATGTGTAGAGAGAGTGTCCTCCTGCAGGGCTGTTAGGAGGAAGTGCACTTGACAAGCACCCACGTCCACCTCGTTGGGAATTCCACAAAGAGTCCAGCTTCAGAGCCCTGAGAACTAGTACAGCAGATGAAGTGTTGGGCTCTCAGGCATAAGGTCCAGAGTTTGATTCCTGGCAGTGCATTTACCAGGGACACTCAAGGTGCTTTCTCTCCTCTCATCTCTCTCATCTCTCTCATAAATAAATAAATGATAAATTAATGAATATATAACTCTATACATGTTTTTTGAAAAGAGACACAAAAGACTCCCTCTTCATCTGACCAGGGCCTCCCATGCAACCCTCACTGTACCCCAGCTCCAATAAGGCCAAGGGTTACTGGGAGCCATCTAAGTGCCAAACTCTGCTCTGGGTCTTTGGATACCAAGAGTTTATACCTCTTTGCTCTGTGTAAGCCAGGTTTGAGCCCAGCTGCTACTGCATTGGAGGAAGCTTTGGTGCTGTGGTCTCTTTTACACTCTTCCTCTGCTTCTCTGCCTAAGCAAACAAAGAAACAAACAATTTTCCAGAGGGCTAGGTCATGCCACCCTGGGAAGCGATCACCATGGCCAATGTGTGACCCAGGAGCAGGTCATAGGAAATCAGCCCCAGCTGGCAAATCTAGGGACAGCCTATCCCCTAAACAGCTGGCACTGAATGAAAGATGGAGGGCAGTGCTCCTCAGCCCAGCACCAGAACCTGCTTCCTGACCCAGCTCAGACCCTCACAGCTGGTCCCTTCCCGACCTCTCAGGACATAGCCCCTGCTCTGCCACTGCAAGGCCTGCAGACTCCAGGAGTGACACCAGAGCACCCTCTGGTGACAGTGTATGTCTCCACACCCCAGAATCAACTTGTGAGGCCATCTCAGGTGAGTAAGGCAGGCCTGCACACTAGAGCTCAGATTCGCATTGGCTCCACATTGTCCAGATGTGGAAGTGAGGACCAGTGTGTCAGGGTCACTACTCCCTGAGAGGGTGAGCCCCAGGGTTCTGCCTGTGGAGACCCTAGAAGAGCTAAGTAGCAGCTGGGGTTCTGGGGGCAGGGTCAGTGGACAGTCAGGGGGAACAGAACCAGCCTCAGGGCTGACTGTGGTGTCAGGAATCTGAGAGCCCAGGGCAAGGAATTGGGAGTAAATAGCTGGCCCAGTTGTCAGTATTTTTATTCTGATTGTCAGGTATTCTGGACAGTGATTCTCAAAGGAAGAACTGCCAAGATGAGAATATATATGCACGTGTATTTGAAAAAGCATCATAATTTTCCATTTGGCCAAAAATACCTTTTTTTCCCTCACAGAACAATCTTCCATAAGGAAAATTTTAGAAAACCCTGATTGATAAGGACTTTTTAAATGAAGAAGTATTAATTATCAGGCCTCCTCAAAAAGGGGGTAAATATTTATGTGGCGGTATACAGGGCCACAGGTTAAGTTTTGATTTTATGGTTTGCCTACATAGTGAGGAGTGGCAGACACTGTGGTGAGGAGGGAGCTTGAGAGGGCCCTTGACAAGACGTGAGGACTGATGCTGTGAGGACCCACAAGGCACTGAATATGTGCCACCTATCATATGTTGAATTCTTTTCTTCTATTTTTTACAAATAGTGACAGAGCCAGTGAGAGACTGTAGCTGCACAGCCTTCTATGTGTAGGGGACTGGGCTTTATCCTGGGCTGTGCATGCACATGACAAAGCAGTGCACTAATCAAGTGAGCTATTTAAGTGGCCTATATGTTGATCTCCTAACTCCCCATGTGTTGACTTAGAAGATAGGGCTTTGGGGGGTGGGGGGCGATATAGGTCATGAGGGTGGAGCCCTCGGGGTGGAATTAAGACTCTGATAAACTGAGCCTAGGAACTGACAGCAGTCCAGTCTGCCACCTGGAATAGGATCTTTACCCTGACTTGAGGATGAATATGACCTCGTGATTTTGGCCTTCACAACAGAGTTTCTGTTGTTTTTCAAGCCATTTAGTCTGTGGTCCTTTGCTAGGTTGGTCCCAACTGACTAAGACAAGGCTTTGCTTGACCCTGTGGTAACTTGAATACTTGCACAAGTACTTAGGACACCAAAGTGATTCAGTTAAAATGGACTGGCTGGGGCGGGAGTGTCAGGAGATATCTTGCCAGATAGAACACAGGCCTTCTTGAGCATGATGGCTGGGTCAAGACTGGACAACACTGGATGATATTGTGGGAACTGCATGGGTGATAGAATGTCTATCTATTCCACCTCTCTTTCTCTCTCTCTCTCTTCTAAAAAGAGAATAAAAAGATTGGGCGAGGGAAGCCCTCTATAATCCCTTCTATGTAGGGAGGAATAGGTACATTCCCTAGCGGAATATTTATAATAATATTGACTAAGTACAATACTTAGTATAAAAGTCAGGATGAGATATCGAGTCTCTTTTCCCCAGGCTTCCCTGCTCTTTTGCAGTTGTTCCTGGTGGTCAGCTCTGACCTTTGCCAACATGCTGTGCCCTGATGAGCCTGTTGACCTCTGCAGCCCCCCTCTGAACCCTCTCTACCCACTGCCTTCCAGTTCTTCGCTCATTGTGGGCATGTGGACTGGGGGTGCATTAGTGCCCTGGAGGTGGACCGTGTGGTCCAGGAGGTGGATGCGGGCACCCTGCAGGAGCACATGGGAGACATTATGCTTGCAAATTTGAGGGGAATGTGTGTGCCCACTGTGCCTAGCCTGTGAACCTAGAGCTGCTCAAGGTGCTATGCCTCTTCCAGTTCAGTTTGGAGTACCTGGCCCATCGGCACACCTGCCAGAGACCTACGAGCAGGGGGCTGCAGGCGCAGCTGCAGGTCTGCCTGACCCAGCAGGAGCTGTGGCACCAGGCTGCAGAGCTGCAGGCTCCAAGGGAGAAGAGATTAACATCTTGCAGCAGAATCTTCTCTATAGGCAATCTGACACCTTCAACACAGGAAGGAGTCCCAGAGACCTCTGTGAGGGCTGTGCACCCACAACCTGCCCTGCCCCTCATCCTTGTGTGGGTCGCTGTCACTCTTAGAACAAATACAGAGCCCAGAAATACTGAAAAACACACTCCATTCACCTGTTATAAGGAAAATGAAATTGAAATCACATTTAGATGCTACTTTACACTAGTGAAAATGGTCTGCCTCAAATCCTAACACACATCTCGATTGAATTAAGCTTCAAGCTTGACTTTATAACTTAGAAGCTGACTGACCACAGAATGTTGGAGCCCCAAGTCCCACATACATAAATCATGTGGGGGCAAGTAACAGGCTCAAAGCTGAGTAAGAATGATTTTTGAAAATGTTCATGTGTTACTTGGTGCCACGACTGAGTGATGTCCCAGGCCAAGTTTTTCACTCTTTGTTTAGAAAGAATTACAGAGCTACAGGAGAAAGGATTCTCATAGCCTTGCTCCACCCTCCCCTGGGTGCTGGTGCTGTGTGCTTGTGCCCGTGGCTGGTCTCCCAGTGGTGGGCTGTGTGCCTCCTGGGTGAGCCATATCCAGTCCCTCACAAAACACAACTCTGAAAGTCCAGTTGGGCCTCTGACAATCACAGAGCAGCACTTTGAGGCTTGGATTGTGATGGCAGGAGGCTCCCTGGTTAAAGGACTTTGTGCTGGCCACAGTGGCCCAGAACTCTGAGTTGGACCAGAGTTGGTCATTTTCCTGTAGCTCTCTAATCCTTTTGCATCTTATCTCAGGTGAGCTCTGGTCTGTGGGAGGGCAGGAAGCAGGTGTTCCATCCCCTCATACCAAGCTAGTCTGCTCAGCTGCTGCCTCCTGAAGTCACAGTTCATTGTGGCATTTGTGTCTGAGGCCCCAGTGATAGGGCTGCAGTTCAGAGTTATGCATGGCGTCTTGTGCCCAACTTCATTATGTCATGTGTACTGTGCAGCAGATGTGCCACCACCAGGCCACAGTATGGAAATAGTTTTGAAGTTTATGTTTTTATTTTGGAGAAAGTTGATCTATTTGACCTTGACTCCCCCTCCCCCAAGTACTGGTAAAAACCTTCCTCTGGAAGCACATCCAACATAGACATCTATGTTTATTAGAGAAGGGCTTTATCAGCTTATGGGGGTGCTGGCTTATGGGGGTGCTGGCTTATGGGGGTGCTGAGAATGAACCTGGGACTTTGGAGCCTCAGGCATAAGAGTCTCTTTGTATAACCATTATGCTATCTACCCTACCCCTACAAATAAAGCCACATCTTAAGTAGAAGTTGCAGCCCTTTCCCTCATGGTCATGGAGGGGGTCAGGGGTTTGATTTCACAAACTGCTGGTGGAGCTGCTGAGAGAGAGAGAGAGAGAGAGAGAGAGAGAGAGAGAGAGAGCCTAGGAACTGAGATGGGTCTCATGAATCCATGTGTGCATGTGTGTGTGGGGGGGTCACAGATGCTGGAGGGTCACTCTTGGGGTCAGAAATGCCTCCAGCTGTGTTTCAGCGCTGCTCCAGACCTCAGTCCCCTTCTACCTGGGAGTGGCTGTGCTTCCATGGAGGTGTGTGGAGAGTCCTTTCTGGCCCAAGACCCAGACTCCATCTCCTCAGCCTCCAACCCCGGGGAAGGCAGGCAGGCTGTCTTCTCTGTTTCAGCAGTGGACCAGCTCTGCTTAGGCCTCCTTCCTATCACAGGCCTTGGGCTGGGGCTGCGTCCAACCATCACCTGCACGTGCCTCAGTGGAGGCTTCTCCTTGTCCATGTCCTCTCCCACCTACTGTTGACTCCCTTGGTCTTTTTGCAGCTGTTCGTGTACCTTTGATACTGATCTTTGAATATGATTCACCCTGATGAGCCTGCTGACCTCAGTAGCCCCCCTTTGGAGCCCTCCCCACCCGCTGCCTTCCAGTTAGCCTCTTGTCGTGGGCATGTGGACTGGGGGCGCATTAGCGCCCTGGATGTGGACCGTGTGGTCCAGGAGCTGGATGTGGGCACCCTGCAGGAGCACATGGGAGACATCACCCTCACCAATTTCAAGGAAAAAGTTTGTGCTCAATGCGCCCAGCCTGTGGCCCCAGAGCTGCTCAAAGTGCTGCGCCTTTCCCAACTTAGCGTGGAATACTTGGACCATCGGCACGCCTGCCAGAGGCCCATGAGCAGGGGGCTGCAGGCGCAGCTGCAGGCCAACCTGGCCCAGCAGGAGCAGGCCCAGCAGAAGCTGCAGCGCCAGGCTGCAGAGCTGCAGGCTCTGAAGGAGGAGAATCTGCAGCAAAGGGAGAAGATCAACATCCTTGAGCAGATTCTCCTCTACAGGGACTCTCAACCCTTTAACACAGTAAGGAGTCTGGGGGTGGGGGCTTTGTAAGGACCATGCACCCACAACCCACCCAGGGTCCTGTCCCTGTGTGGGCTTCTGTCACCCTTAGGATTTTAGCAGTGGGCTACTGAATGCATGTATGTGTGCAGATAGACAGAGAGGGTGTGTGGAGGAAGCTTCACCTCACTGTAGGTGTGTGTAAGGAGAGGGCCGTGTCTAATGTGTTCGTGGTGAAGGCAGGGCAGGAGAGCATATTCAGGAAGGTGAGAATGTGTGTGTTTAACGTGTGTAGGTGTCTGGGGAAGGAAGGCATCTGTGCATGGTCTGTGTGTCTGCAGTGTGTGCTGCTCACTCATGTCTGGGTGAAAGCAGGGGCACTGTGTGCAGCATGCGGAAACAGAGTTTGGAAAGAATCCATCTTTCTGTCTTCATTTGTGCTGCTTTCCCTCCCCTTTGGCACAGAGCTCGCACTGGCCGCATGTCCGTCCATGCTGGTCTACAAGTGCGTCCTGCGTCTGCGCTCAATCTGATGAGCTTTTGGCATCACCTGTGATCTGCCTGGGAGTGGAGTCTGACATGGCGGGCTCCCAGGCTGACTCAGGTGACACAGTCCTGCCCTTCCCTCTGCTTTCCCTGCAGTGCACCCTGTGTCAGAAGGCCTTTCTGAATTCAACGTACCTCTGGAAGGAAACACATCCAGAAGAGGCATCTTTACACATCAGAGAAGGGTGAGTCCAGGTGGTTGGTGGCTGTGGGCCCAGGGGGGACAGCGGGAGGATCTGGGGTGTGATCAGTGTGGGGGAGCACAGGTCACACCAACACTGCCCCAGCACCTCATCATCCTGTTGATGCTGGGTGGCCCTACCCTGCCCACCTGCTGTGAGGGCTCCCACTCAGGGCTCTGCCCATGTGTGAAGAGGAGTCATACCCGTGGGTCTGGCTTAGCTTGTCCCTTTCTGTCATGTGACCCAGCTCAGTGCTTCCTCCTGAGTCTCACTGTGCACAGGACAGACAGACTCCTTGTGAAGAGCCCTCCCTGCAGCTTTCTGCAAACCTGCTGTCCTCTTGATGCTCACTGGGGTTGACACAGGGGCCCTTGAGCAGGCTGACTAGTTCTTGGGTTTCTTTATAAAGAGATACTTTACTGACTGGGTCATTTCAGTGCTTCACCCCCAAATCAGTAGCTAGTTGTATGTTATCCCCTAGAATATCTGCATTCCTTATATCCAGGTTTGATGCTGATGATCTCATAGTGGATAAAACATACAATCAATATAAAGGAGTATGTCAAGATCATTTAATTTTTTTTAAATATTTATTTTATTTATTTATTCCCTTTGTTGCCCTTGTTGTTTTATTGTTGTAGTTATTATTGTTGTTGTTGTTGTTGGATAGGACAGAGAGAAATGGAGAGAGGAGGGGAAGACAGAGAGGAGGAGAGAAAGATAGACACCTGCAGACCTGCTTCACCGCCTGTGAAGCGACTCCCCTGCAGGTGGGGAGCCAGTGTTCGAACCGGAATCCTTATGCAGGTCCTTGTGCTTTGCGCCACCTGCGCTTAACCCACTGCGCTACAGCCCGACTCCCTTTTTTTTTCTTTTTTAGTTCCAGTATTGTTGTTGGGACTCAATGCTGACACTATGAATCCACTGTTACTGATGACCATCTTTTCTTGTCTTTTTTCTTTTTGTTTCTTTCTTTCTATTATATTCAATATGCCAGAGAAATTAAGAGAGAGCGAGAGAGAGCTAGACACCTGCAGTTCTGCTTCACCTCTTGTGAAGCGTCTTCCCTGCAGGTAGAGGGAGCAGGGTCTCAAACCTGGGTTCTTGAGAAGGTCATTCCAAATTGTACTATGTGAACTTAATACGGTGTGTCACCACCCTGCCCCATCAAAATTATTTCAACTAAGCTTATCTTTCTTCATTTAAGTTTATCTTCTAAGAACAGATGCAGTGCTTTAAAAACAGCACCATTACCAGTGCTATCTCAGTACTGCTTACTTAGTATATATATATATATATATATATATATATATATATATATATATATATATATATACATGTGTATGTATTATTCTGATTAGTGAGCAAAAAGCCAGAAAAGATAAAGTACATGCATGAATAATTTGTTTAATTCTAATTAGAATTTTGACATAACAGCTTACTAGCCTTCAGTATGTTGCAGTAAGAGAAGTTAGTCACAAAAGGACACATCTTATATGATTCCATTTCTATGAGATGCTTATATTTGTCAGTTTCATAGAAAGAGAAAGCATAATGGAGATTGGCAGTGTTGGGAAAGAGGAGTGGGGTGTTCTTGATCACTGCATATAGAGTTTCTGTATTACAGGCTCAAAGTTTTCAGGAGATAGGTGGAGGTGGTGGCTGGACATGGTTGTGAACGTATTTAGTGCCACTAAACTGAGTGCTTAAAATGGTTAAGATGATACAGTTTTTGCTGTGCTATGTGCTATGATATTTTATCATAGCAAAAAATATTAGGGAAGTTGCCATTGAGATATTTACATATAGAAAGGTTAAGGAAAAAGAATAGGAAGTGTCAAAAATCAAAATGTTGGCATGTGCACTTTAGCTACTTTTCTCCATACTTAGATGTTCATTTCCTACTCAGTTCTAGTTACTGTATATTTTTAAAAGTTTCATAAGGTCATCGTGTTTGAAAGTGTGATTTTTAGTGATGGATGGTATTCTATTTTATGGCAATTATAATTGATTACATAGTTTAATTATTTGTTTATTTTTATTGCCAATAGGATCATAGCTGCATCTAAATTTCCTAGAAGCTTTTTTTTTATAGGACAGATAGAGATCAAGAGGAAATTGAACAGATAGGGAGAGAGACAGAGTGACACCTGCAGCACCACTTCACGTCTCATGAATCCTGTCCCCCTGCTGGTGAGAACAGGGTGCTTGAACCCATGTCCTTGCACATGGTAAGTGTGTGCTCACCACTTTTTATCCCCATGTTTAATTCTTTCTTTTAAAAACTTTCTTTCTTTCTTTCTTTCTTCTTTTTTTTAATAACCAGAGCACTTCTCAGCTTTGGCTTATGGTAGTGCGGGGGATTGAATCTGGGACTTTGGAGCTTTAAGCATGAGAGTCTCTTTGCATAATCATTATGGTATCTACCCCTGTTAATTCTTTCTTATTTATTTTTGTTTTATTTTATTTTAATGAGAAAGTGTAGATACAGAGAGAGAAAGAAAGAGATCAGTTTTGGCTTATGGTGGTGCTGGGGGTTGAACCTGGGGCCTCAGAGGCTCAGGCTGGAAAGACTTTTGCATAACCATTATACTTTTCCTGAGCCCTAATTATTTCTTAGTTTATATGGTCACCAAAAATTTTCCCTTCCAAATCACTTGATGGTCAGTATTCATGAATGTGTATCGTTGTGCATCCTTACTACTAAATAATGTCAGAGCCATGAGGAGAGAGAAATATTTTCATCAGGAGCATATGCAATGTCTTTACAGATGCCCTGGGTGTCCTATTCCACACTCATCTAAAGGGCCTCTACCTCTGTTCCTGAAATCACCTTTTTACACAGAGTGCTGTCAAACTCAGTTTCTGTTTGTTTTTCAACAAGAGCACTTCTCAGCTCTGACATATCACAGGAGCTGGGCTTGAACCTAGGACCTCTGGTGCCTCGGGCATGACATATTTTTGAAGAAACATTAGGTTATCTCCCAAGACCTTCAATTCTTTTTAATTTATCATTTTCTTCATTCAGTTCTTTCTATGCCTCCAACTTCCTCTTGAATTGTGTCTGGGTGCAAATGTGTGTTCTCTATATTAATAATCACAGGTACAAGCGCCTTGGCCCCTGTTGTGTTTCACTCTCATTGTGAATTCACACTTCCGTGATTCAGTACTGTGCAAAGACTCACATGAAATGGCATCCATGGTGCCCATTGATGGATCTACCATGGAGGCATTGATGGAAGCATTTTGCATCAAGTCCTTCTGACTAAACCCTCTGAGTTAGTGCTGTCACTCTCTCTACTCTCCAGTCTGTGGAAGCTCTGAGTGTCGGAGATGCTCTGCCATCTGCCCTAGGTCAATGTCCAATGCCAGAGACAGAGCTGGTGTGAGTCTGTGGTGTCACTGATCACCTGTGTGAGGACCCCATTTCATGGACTGGAACTGACCTGAGCCCTCCCCTTTGCATGCTCCCTGCAGAGAATCAACTAAGAAATGAAATCAAGGACCTGAAGCAGAGTCTGAAGAAGGCTCAGGAGGAGCTGGAGGCCCAGAAGAAGGAGGCTCAGCGGTGGCAGCAGCAGCAGCGCCAGTGCCAGGTGGGCCTGGAAGGGAAGCTTTGGGTACTGTCACCCTGCACAGCCAGGGCCATGTGGTGCAAGTGTGTCCCCAGGACCTGCATCCTGCCTGTCTTCCCACAGTGGGGACTCAGAGCCAGGAGTGGGCATGTGATTTCATCAGTAGGAAAGGGAGATGCCATGAAATGTTAGTCCTGAATGGCCACAGATTAGAGAGGCGGTGGATGTTCCCCACATCACCCAGCACTCTCGCAGGGAACAAGACTGCTCTAGTTTACAGAGCACTACTAGTGTTTGGAGGAGAAGCAATGGCTCCTCTCCTGTAAGCTCCAGAAGCAGTCCAGAGGGCACACTCAGTCAGTGTCAACAGAATGAAAAGAAAGAACGTACCCTGCTCATTCCTTCATTGCTTCCCCATCACACCTTCCTCAGTGTGCATTTACTGAGCACCAGCTCTGCCAGAACTGGAAGGCTTTGGACTGTGCCAAGTCAGGCATTCCTGGGGACACCCAGGAATGTGTGTGTGTGTGTGTGTGTGTGTGTGTGTGTGTGTATGTGTGTGTGTGTGTACAGTGAGTCTTTTGTTGGGAGGATAAAGTTGTGTCGTTTTCGACGGGTTAGGTTGTTTTCTCCGGGCTGGCTTCACGGGCAGGTAACAGACGACCAGGGACTCATAGTTGAGCTGTAGGCAGTATCTCTTTATTCATGCAGGACGCAGCACAATCTAAGACGAGCTAAGCTAAACTCAAGGTAAAATACTCTAAAACTCACAATGCTGTCTTTATATATACTTCCCAAGTAGGGTGGAAACAGGACGTGACATAGAGAGGGTGGAGAGAAAAGTGACTGGTGAAAATCAGAGTGTGACAAAGAGGGGGCAGATTAGGCGAGAATCCTATCACTGAAAGGGTCTCATGCATACCAACAAAGTTGGGTTACTTTAATCTTCAGATAATTTACTTCATTTCCACTTAAACATTATTATGAGCTGAGGAATTCTATTGCCATTTTGATATTTTCAGTTGGTTTTGAGGCTGTTTCCTTCCTTTCTTTGTGATTTAATGAGTTTCCTTTGGTTGTGATGTGTTTTGCTTACTTTGCCTTTTCTTTTGCCTTTTGGTACAGGTCTTCTCTACAGGGTTACTATAGGGGGTTACTAAAGCTTTCTGGTTATACCAGACAGTATTTTAATGGAGGGGGTTGATGACTTATTGTACACTTGTTGACACATGGATATAACTTCTGATCTCACCATGATAGGTGTTTGCACAGCAGTCTCTCCCCAGCCTAAGCCCTTCTCCTTCTTGCATCAGGATCCCAAGTCCTTTTCCCCACCCTGGCCCCCCCTTTCCTCCCAGAGTCATCTGCTTTGCTGCAATACACCACAGCCAGTTCAAGTTTTACTTGGGGACAACAGTCCATTTTCATCTATAGCAGCCTCACTCCAACTGCAGACAAACACTTTGAAAACTTTTTTTATTATCTTTATTTATTGGATAGAGACAGCCAGAAAAAGAGAGGGAAGGGGGTTATAGGGGCAGAAACAGAGAGACACCTGCAACACTGCTTCACCACTCACAAAGGAATCATGTATGTGGGGACCAGAGGCTAGGACCTGGTCCTTGAGCATTATAACATGTGCAATCAACCAGGTGAGCCACCACCTGGCCCCTGGACAAATACTTTATTGAGTTTTCCCT